>NC_053407.1:3647856-3830356 GCF_016859285.1 Xiphias gladius | reverse complement strand
GTTGCCTGCTTGTTTAAATTTGATTGTTGTAGTTGTTAGCTTTAGATTTGTGCATTTCAGCTCTAAACATAACAACAAGCTGAAACATGACACAACAGACAAAATAAAATACTGAACACTATTACAACAGTATTGCTGTTTTGACCTGCCCTGTGAGGAATTCTGAAGTAGATGGTTTTGACTTTTTTTGACTTTTTTTTTTGGACCATGATCTTGACTTTTAGCACGTGTATCTGAGGCTATGAGTTAATAGTTATCTCTTTTTTATTTTGACTCCCAAATAAAAAATTAATAAATAATATATAAACCTACATCAACCACTGCCAGTTCTCTTGTCCAAAAACCTTAAAAATGTCCTCTTTTGAGTTCCTTTGTCCTCTCCTACTATGTGAAGGAGAGGATTGATTGGATTGCCTTAAAATTATAACAATCAATAAACACGAAGCTGCAACTGTAGAGTATGCGAGTACATGTACTCGCATAGTTTTCCTGTGCAGTGAGGGTTTATCTTCAGCAGCTCAGCTCACTTCTGGTTTAATTTAATTCAGTTTAGATAGTATAGTTAAGTTCGTTTTTGTACATCTGTTAATATTGGACATTTTTTAATGTTTACATGATTTTTTTTTATTTATTTTTTTTTAGCTTAACACATGCACACAAGTTGGCCCAAAACACAGATACCCCTACTGCTTTCTTCTGTAATTCCCCTTTTTTGGAACCTGTACCAGGAAAAACAATGTATGTTTGAAATTCATTCTACAGCAAATGCAAACATCAAATCAGCAAACAACATTGTGGGTTTACTGCTCTTCAGTTTGCAAATATGTTTATATTAACTCAAAGTAAAAAACTAGAGACTTGCAATGGGATCACACTAGCTGCAATGCCTGTCAGCATGTTGACGTACTGACCCATTAGTGCTCAGTAGTCATTACTACATGATTACTCAGTTCTCATGGGTCGGGCCACACCGATCTTTGAACTGGGCCTTCATTTGGATCTCAAGTATACACCTGTAAAAGTTTGAGTGAATCTTGCAAGGTTGTGGCGCTGTGGCGTTGACAAAATCTGTCCACGGACAGACAGACACCTGGCAAAGTACTCAAAACCGTATCAGTAGTTCCTGCTACAGTAGGTGGCTCCAGGACTAATACTTCAAATGTTGTCAGGATCATGCTGCTTTAGTCCTTAACAAAATTTGGCCCCCCAATTAATCCCATTCATGCTTGGTATGTTTGCAAATGGAAATCTTCATATTCACTAGGTCTAACATACACACAGGAAATATATCAAATTGAAAATACTTTTACAAAATAATAGAATTGGGAGCAGGCATGTATGACTGATTCTTAAATAGATTAGTGTATTAAAAAAGGTTATTTAATATATGTGTACTCTTTAAATTAAATTGCCAAACATGTCCTATTTCCTTCCCAAGTACAACTTAATGTAACCATAGCCAAGTCAATTTAGCTCACACTCAAAATATAATACTAATGTCTAAATACTAACATTAAAACCACCTAATAATGAATCTTCAGAATAAAATGTTTGATATGTCAAAACTGGCAGTAGACAGAAACCTAGCTTGCTGTGCAAATATTACTTTCACACACTGCTGCTGCACAGTAACCAGAAAACAATCAAGAACAGCTGTTTGGTTGACAGCTAACAGGAATGTGTGGTGTTGGATGTAATATAAAATCTACAAAATAACCAACAATCACCTTAAAAAGAGACACCTATAACCAAAATAAAACAATTCCAGCTGATCAAAAAAGGACTATCTGCTAACATTAAAGAGTGTAAAGAAACACACAAAGTTCTGAGTTAAGAATGACCATGGGGTTTAATATGGTTGTTTCACTGTCTACTTTAAAATTTATTTTCTGCATTACAACAGGAGTTTTTTGCATTACACAAGGGCCTTAATAAATATAATCATCTTGTCTCATAATTCTCATTCATTTGCAAACTGCCTTTTGCATTTGACCTACAGACTAATGCTAGCTTTTGGTTATAATGGTAATTATAACCAGCAATAGAAAAAGAAATAACGTTACTCATCCCAAGCTGGCTATAAGTGTCCAAAAATCACTGCTTCCTCCACACTGTCAATATGACAGGAGTGGGCTAAAGTTAAAGTAGCTATCTAATTCTATATACCAACTTTAAGTGCCAATGCATATCAAAGTGAAGCTAACTTTGTAGGCATCTTAAGGCTAATGCCCATAACACCAAATTATGAAACACTAATGGGTGTTTTGCTGTCACAAAACATTAAGATAATTTATTCTAGATATACACTCACAGAGCACTTTATTAGAAACATTCCCTACACCATTACACCACCACCACCAGCCTGGACTGTTAAACACAAGGCATGTTAGGTCCATGGATTCATGCTGTTGACACCAAATTCTAACCCTACCATCCGCAAGCCTCAGCAGAAATTGAGATTCAGACCAGACTAAGTTTTTCCAATATGTAACTGTCCAGTTTCGGTAAACCTGTGCCCACAAATTTCTGTTCTTGGCTGACAGGAGTGGAACATGATGTGGTTTTCTGCTGTTGGCTTGACATGTTGTGCATTTCGAGATGCTTTTCTGCTCACCACAATTGTAAAGAGTGGTTATCTGAGTTACTGTAGCCTGTCAGTCAGCTCAAACGAGTCTGGTCATTCTCTTCTCACCCATCTTATCAATTCGGTGTTTCCATCCGCAGATCTGCCGAACGTGTTTTTTATATTTCGCATTGCAATGCTGCCACATGTTTGGCTGATTACAGGTGTTCTTAAAGTGTATAATGAAATTCAGTGGAGTGTTGGGCAAAACCTTAAGCCACTGACAGCTCTTAGGTACCTACTGCTACCTAGTTATTCAAACTAATGTCAGCTAATTAAGCTAGCGCCATTTATAGAACATTTTATGTTAAAGTAATTGACTGGGACATAGTGATTAACTCAAAACAGTATACATTTTTTTTTTTATTATACTTTTATTCTTTTTATTCTACTGCCTGAGTTTTGAGTGGTGCATTTGAGTCCTGTTGCAAGAACCCCCAGTTTAACAGCAATTATACAGTGGAGACATGAAACTCACATTTCTTTGCTTTGATGAAGAGTTGGTTGTTGAGGAGACTCTGCAGGACCTGAGGAACATACTGGATATGGGTCTCCTCATCAGGAGAGAAGATGAGGATATCATCCAGGTAGACACAGGTTCAGCATGCCCCGGAGGGGCGTTAAGCAAGACCTGAAAGACAGCTGGGGCATTTGCAATTACATAATGGACTGACAGAGGCAGGTTTTAACTGGGAAAACATGTAACATGGGATGAATTCTCATGGACCTGGGTAACTAGAGTCTGACAACAGAGGGAATAATAATGCAGTAAATTTCATAAGGGCCAATGTAGCAGGGGCGGGAGTTTTCTAGAGACTGTCTTTAGAACAAAGCCAAACTTTCTGACCTGGCTGATAGTTAGGTGCAGATGTCTGGTGATGGTCGGTGACGCAGCGATTGCAGTCAGCCAAACAGAGCAGGGTGGAGTGGGCATCCCTCCAAACTTTGCAACAGCAGTGGGGATGGGCCTGGACTGAAGGAATGGCAACTTCATCTTGATGAGCAGGGAACAGAGGTGGTTTCTGGGCAATAACACAATGGAGGGCTGCCTCGAGGTCTGATCCTTCTGCCCATTGGTCTGAGGATGGTAACCAGAGGTCAAACTCACCAAGGCTCTGAGTTTCGGGAACCAGGGCGGTAGGTGAGGGTAAAGTTGAATGGACAAAAGAACAGTGCCCACCAGGCTTGACGGGAGTTTAGGTGTTTTAGGGTCTGGATGTAAAACAAGTTCTTATGGTGTGTCCATACAAAAAAAGGATGATCAGCCCCCTCCAGCCAGTGTCTCCATTCTTCCAAAGCGAGTTTTACTTTGAGCAGCTGACGGTTTCCACTGTCATAATTGCACTTGGTGGGGCACAACTGGCAGGAGAAGAATGTACAAGGGTGAGGCTTTTGGTCTTAAGTGGCTTGCTGTAAGAGAACAGGTCCGACCCTCATGTCTAAGACGTGCAACTCCACAATGAACTGACGAGAGGGGTCTGGCTGGAAGAGGAATGGTGATGATGTGAAACACTTCATCAATCTCAGGGGTCCAGGCCAATTCACCTGCGCATCTGTGACCCATCCACTAACGTCTCCCATGTCCGCCGGGTTCTCCAGAGGCTTTTGGAAAAACAAGCTCTACGTGAAGGCAGAGAAATGTGAGTTCCACCTCAGTATGGTTAGTTTCCTAAGTTACATTATAGAGAGTGGGCCGGGGAAGGCAGATCCGGAGAAGATCAAGGCAGCAGCAGAGTGGCCTCAACCAACCACCCCACTTCTCATTAAGGACTTCAACAAGGCTGCTGCACCCCTTACCAAATAAACCACCTCCTCCATTATGTTTCCCTGGACCCTGAACTGGCCTTTTTCCAATTGAAGAGCCTTTACACCTCTGCTTCCACCCTGATCCAACCCGATCCCTCCCAATCCCTCGCATCAGTTCATCGTGGAGGCTGACGCTTGTAACACTGGTATGGAGGCAGTCCTCTCCCAGCATTCTGGTCCAGAACAACAGCTACATCCCTGTGCCTTTTTCTCCCGTCACCTCTCACCTTTTGAGCAAAACTATCATGTCAGAAATAGGGAGCTACTCGCTTTTAAACTTGCCCTAGGAGATTGGAGACACTGGTTGGAAGGAGCCGAGTAGACAATAAAAATCTTGCCTATATCCGAAAAGCCAAACGC
Source organism: Xiphias gladius (assembly GCF_016859285.1). NCBI lineage: Eukaryota > Metazoa > Chordata > Actinopteri > Istiophoriformes > Xiphiidae > Xiphias > Xiphias gladius. The sequence goes on along the minus strand of NC_053407.1, from coordinate 3,825,567 downwards.
TTGAACTCTTGCCTGTGGTGCTTTGTTTTTCAGTGGGTTCAGCTTTAATCTTACTTACTCTTGAAATCTAAAATCTGATGCTCTCGCCCACCAGCATGTCTCCGAAGAGTCTACCTCCAGTCCAGACACAGTCCTCCCCTCAACTTGTGTCGTTGCAGCAGTCTTCTGGGAAATATAATCCACGGTTAAGGAGGCTCAGCAGACACAACCTGACCCAGGTAATGGTCCACCTAATTGATCATTTGTCTCTGCTTCTACTTGTTCCCAGGTTCTCCAGTGGGGGTATATTTCGTGTTTTGCCTGCCATCCAAGAATGAACCGCACCCTGTCCCTCCTTAAAAGGCATTTCTGGTGGCCCACTATGAATACGGATACCTGTGCCTATGATTAAACTGGTACTAAATATGCCCAAGGGAATGCCTCCCAACGTCCACCTGCTCGCCCATTACATCCTCCCCCCGCTCCAAGTCGTTCCTGGTCACCTATCACCCTTGACTTTGTCACTGATCTGCATCCTTCACACGATAATACAGTCATACTCACCATTTTTAAACTATTTCTCAAAGGCAGTTCACTTTGTAGCTCTCCCCAAGCTTCCCTCAGCTGGAGAAACAGATCACCTCATACTTAACCACGTCCTCTGTCTCCATGGCATTTCCGCTGGACATAGTTTCTGACTGGGGACAACAATTCATCTCCCATGTTTGGAGGGCTTTCTCTCAGGCCCTGCTACTGTTACTATGCTACTGTTATTCTTTCCTCTGGTTTCCAGCCACAGACCAATGGCCAGACAGAGAGGGCAAACCAGGACCTGGAAGCTGCACTATGGTGCATTAGCACCACCAACCCTTCATCCTGGAGTTCCCACGTGGTCTGGATTGAGTATGCCCATAACTCCCTGACCAGCGCTGCCACAGGTTTGTCACCTTTTGAATCCTTCCAGGGTTATCAAACATCTTTCCCTCTCAGGAGGGGAAGTTCCATCAGTCCAGATGCAACTCTAGTCGCAGGCTCTGGAAGGACACCTGCTCTGCTCTACTCCACTCAACCAATATTAACAGTTTTAATGCAGTCCGCCATCAGACAATGGCTTCGGAGTATAAACAGGTCAGAAATTTGGCTATCCTCCAAAAATAACCCACTTAAGAATGATTCCAAGAAACTATTTCCTTGTTACATTGGACTGTTTTTTGTGGATCAAATTATCAAGATTGTCAACCCAACTTCTATCAGGCTGATGGTAATGCATGATAGCAGTTGGCTTGGGAGCACGAGAATGCACCCCACATTCCATGTAACTCATCTTAAACCAGTATCTTCCAGTCCTCTTTGCCCTCCTTCTTATCCCCCTCATTGATAATCACCCTGCATTTTCTTTCCTTCAACTCCTGGATGTACAAGGCGTGGCATGGTGTTTTTGCTGTTTTTTCCCTCCCTTGTGTATCCCATTCTCATATATTCATTCCAGTCTTCACCAGCTCGTTCAGTTCAGCAACATGGTACTAACGCTACGGTTAATTCCAGCTGTAGTTGGTACTTTATTTGTGTTGCCTGCACTTTGTTTAACTCCTTGTTTACCTGTGCCTCAAATTAATTATCCTGATCTGCCTGCCTTGCCCACCTCCTTGCCAGTCTGCCACCTCGGCGCTCTCCACTCAGCCTGCCTCCACTCATCTCATTCCTTGATTCTGATCACATGATAGGTGTTCCTAAGGTCCAGTTTTGGGAAAATGGTGGCTCCCTAAAACGGCTCAAAAGCTGAACTGATGAAGCGCAGAGGATACTTGTTTTTGATAGTAATGTCATTGAGTCCACAGTAACTGATGCAAGGGCAGAGGTTCTTTTTTTTTTTTTTTTTTTTTTTTAGAGACAAAGAAGAAACTTGCACTACCGGGAAGGAGGAGGGTCTCATGATTCCAGTTGTTAGGGAGTCATGAATGTATTTCTCCATGGCTTCTTTTTGGATGAAAAAAGTTGTTCCTGGGCGCGGGAGCCCCGGTAAGAAGTCATGTGGGCGATGTGTAGGCAGAGACAGTGCATACTGTTTACTGAACACTTCTGTCAGGTCATGATAGACAGAAGGGATGGATTTAAGATTGGGGGGGTTCGGTGAAGGGCAAGGGGCAAGAGCAGACTAAAGATGAGGAGTGACAGAATGATCTCCAACTCACCACTTCGCTATTGGACCAGTTGATGTGGGGATTATGTATCTTCAACCGTGGCTGACCAAGAACAATTGGAGCATGGGAAGAAGGAATAACACTGAATTGGATCGTTTAACGATGGTTGCCAGAGAGAAGAAGTTGCAGAGGCATGGTTTGATGTGTGACACAGGCAAGGAGCTTCCCATTCAAGGTGTTAGCATCAAGGGAGGTAGGAAGCAGAGCCACCGTAATACCAGTCTGAGAAACCACATTGGCATTCAGGATATTCTCATCAGCTCCTGAATCCATCCCGACTGTTACTGATGAGCCATTTCTCCTTGCTGAAGGGAGAGGATGCCAGGAAGTGACCAGCTTGACCGCAGTAGATGCAGACTCAAACCTTGACCCTCCGGAGACGTTTGGCCGGTATTGATGCATGGGTCGACCCGTAACTGTCAGGCGGGTTTAGGTAAGCTTACTAGAAGATATCACAGGTTTGGGCAGGTTGGGTAAAAAGTGAAAAAGCAGCATTCGGACTAAGTTATAAATAACTTACATTGTGTGTAATACGCTAGACTGTGATTACAAGTCCACCTCCTTTTTCCCTCTTTGACACTCTCTTGCTTTTTCAACCACACACATGCACCAGATGATGCAGGTCTTCTTATCCCCTGGCTGTCAATCTGCATTACTGAACTATAAAGTGTATCATACTGTGATGTTTGGTTTTGATATCCCATGTGGAGGTTTGAGGTGGTCATTTATGGATTATCATACATCAGATGTGCTGACGTAAGCCTACATGCTTGCAGCTATGAATGTTTCTTTGTAACAAGATCGCAGTCAGTCCTCTCCTTAAGGCATGCACAAGTGAATTGTTTTCCTTCTTGCCTTTTGTAAAACAGGAAATAAAATACTTTTCTAACTTAACCGTAGCATTCAAGAATACGAAGGTGTACTTATTCCACACAGGAGGGTGGATTATCAAAATGGTCTCTCTCAGCAATAAAGTATACTACTGTCTCTCTCTGTCTGTCTGTGTATACTGCTGAAAGATGCATAGCAGGCAGCAATGGCTACTCATCTTTTTTTTTTTTTTTATTATTCATATTCATGTTCTTACTAATGGGAATAATAAATAAAAGCTAAATCAAGTGCTTTATAAATGTGGAGATTTGGGTCCGACCACTGCACGGGTTCCTCTTTTGGGGAGATGGGAGCAGAGGAGTTGGGTGCTGCACAGGGCACTGGTGAGGGATTAGGCAAGAGGAATACCAAGATGAAGGCTGGCTGGCTGTCTCCCCATGGCACTCATGCAGATGATTATCTAGCTTTATGGCGAGGGAAATAAATTATTCAAAGCTGTTTGACTCATACCTAACAGTTAACTCATCTTTAACTGACTCACTGACACTGTTTAAAAAAAAAAAAAAAAAAAACTACCTGGGGTGCCTTGTCATTCCACTCAGACTCCACTAAAGTTGTGAACTCAACAGAATATTCAACTATGCTGTGGGAACCCTGGTGAAGTAACAGAAGTTTTCTTGCATCTCTACCTCTGAAAGAATTACCATGTTTTCACCCGTGTCTGTTCATTGGTTTGTGTTTTGGTTTATTTGTCAGCAGGACTACGAAGACGTACTGAATAGATTTGCATCAAACTAGTGGAGGGAATGGGGCATAAGCCAGAGAATAACCTATGAAATTTTGGGTCAGGTCTGGAACATTTGCTATGAATTTAAGTAATTTCCTCCGAAGTCTGGTGTATGTTGTTTGACATTGGCCTTTGCGGAGATATTGGCTCTATTGAGTGCCATTATAGTTTTAGTATGTGATGAGGCTCTCAGTTACAAGGCAAAAGTTGAAGGACAGACTCGGACGAGTTTGCCTGTCCTATATAAAGGCCTTAACAATTGAAACAGTATCAGTGTACTACGAGGCTTTAGGCATTCAGCTGTGTTCATAGCTCCCATATTACCATTAGATAAGCTACTTAATGGTTTATGCCTGCCTGCTGCAGGAAGTTTGATTAAAATTTTGTACAGGTCTGTGTAAAGATTTAAATCATGGTACGCTTTGTATGGAAGCTCTGTGTTGTCTGATCCACTGTGGTCAAGAGAGACAACTGTGTGAATGACTTATTTAGATATAAAACCTAACTGCTGTGCATTTGTTTTATTCTATTTGATGCGAACATCGGCTTGCCAAAGTAACAGTTGCTGTAAGCGACTCCAATGGCTTGTATGAATTAGACTGCCTTGTGAAAATGAGAAACACTGCGTTTTGATGTTTCCTTTGCAACAGTGTATCAGTGGATGTCTGACATTTCAGTCCCAGGTAACCAATGCCATTTTGTAGGCCTCTGCTTACACTAAAGACAGAGCTAATGTGTAGTTTATTAGGTGGTGATGATGATGTGAAGAGGATGAAGGAGACTCCGCTGACACTGTCTTGATTGCATATAAAGGTTTATTACAAAGAAGTACCGCGTCAAATCAAACATTTGCAGATCTGCTTGTGAGAGGGTGTGAAGCCAATGAACCACTCTCCCACTCAGCCTTGACCACCGACTCTTAAATAAGGCTGTTGTCTTCCTAGGCCACGTCACCAACATATGTTTTAATCATAAAGTGTTACGTCCCTTTCCAGAATGTGAGGCCCCCTCTGAGTTCCCCCGATTTAGGGCCTCTATGATAACACATAAATCTATCTGCATATTTAACCATATACCTCAAATGCTAAAGCTAACAATAAGCTAACACTGAGGTTAAGTAAGCTAAAGCTAACGCCTTTCGGTATTTATTTATATTCTTAGCATCTATAGCAGCTAACTTTGAAAACACTTCTGAAATATAGAATTAGTTTTTTCAGATTGTGAGATTTGGGGTACCATCCTAAATGTTTTAAGTCTTAATTGAACAAGAAAGGTAATTTGAGATAGAGCTTAAGACATAAGGTGATGCTTTTTTAACCATCTTTGATGTTCTATCCTCTTGCTGCTGCTGGTTAACCTTTCTGTCTTTCATAACCTGTGCCCTGCTGATTTCTCTGATGCCATGGATACTGATGTTTAAGGCACTCATAAGAGAGTAAATCCCTTTAAACAAGTAATCCACTACACAGTTAACTACTACTCTATTAGTACTCCATTATTATTCATCCAATTAATAATTTTTCAGATTTCCACATTATGCACACATGCAATTAAAATAATACCTTGATATTGATGTATAAACTACACACGTTACACCACTTAAGTTATTAAAAGTGATAAAGTTACCCAATATTTCCCTTTTTGTTTCTTTAATGTGTATGTTTTGTTGGAGGTTTTTGGTGGCTGTCACTGTGGTTTCACAGACTTTGCTCTCGGTTAATCTCTCTTCCCTATAAGTCTCCTCCACTGGGTTTCTCGCTCACAGCCCCCATATCTCTCAGACTTGTCTTATAAGGTTGGTCATGAGCAATCGGACACTCCAGTTTTTCAGTTTAACGGAATACCCTTTGGCACGTGAATATCAGTCTTGATTTGCCCAAGTTGCATTACAGAGTTTTGAGCAAAAGGTCTCTCTCCTGAGGGTGACTTCACAAAAATCACCCCATGAGGTTACACTCAGTCTAGCTTGGTGACACCGCTAATTAGTCACTTCAGTTAGTTGGTTCAATTGTGCTAACCTGTATGTGCAGCTGCTGCGTATGAGTAGTGTCCCTTTGTGCATACAGGTCCCCTTTAACCTGACATTGCTGGTTGTGAGCCTGAGTGTCTTGGACTGTCCCATCAGGGCTGAGCCTGCATGAATGATCTTGTCTGGGAAAGCCGCCTGAAGTTCCCTGAGTCATTCCTTTATTTCGCCACCAAGATAAACCACACCATTGTCACCTTGGTTGAGAAAATCACATTGCTCTTCCAAACTCCTTATAACCCACGCTAAACCACACGTATAAGCATACAGATCCCAGCCACATGCTCACAGGTCAAACAAGCTATTGTGAGAGACACTATTATTTGATAACACCAGGCCTTCCCACACAAACAGATGACTCTGGACCACCGTCACATCTGAAAATACTGAACAGACATCAGGAATCAATCCACCTCTGCTTGTATGCCTCATCATACATTAGAAGTACCCTAATGCCTCTCATGGTTATGTTAGGTACACTAACCTGCTTTCTAAAGTAGTCCAACATGATATAACTGTCAAATACGGAGGCATTGTGAGCAATGAATGTATAATTACTGTATTTCATACAACTGAATTTTTTGACAATGATTTTCACATAAGTACCTGTGGCACACCACTTTTCACCTTTGAATGTGATGGTACAGACAAAGTTGGTTTCACACCTACTGTTACATACTTTGTGTCTGGATCTTCCCTGGGGATAGGCTGTATGCAGCATTTTTTGTCAGTGTCACTAACCAGGACTTCCCCTTCAAACATACATGTTCCTTTGGTTGTGTATTTTTGTTTTTCTTTCTCTGTGGTATGAGGTATATCCTACAACTTTTTTCAGTTTTACATTGCTACAGGATGTAACACTGTATGTTGGAGAGCATTGCTTATGCATCTCATAACATTGCTGTGACTGCCATGTGTATTTGCACACATTTTGCTGCTGCAGTCTGAGAGACATACTGTTCATGTGAAAGTGGTCTGAATGGGAAAGTGGTCTCAGACTTGGTACCCCACTGTACATTGCACTAGTGTGTACACCTATGCAGTAGTACTGTACTTTATGGTGTGTAACAGTACTTACAGACATAAGCATAAGGTGATGCAAAGAAGCCTGTCTTATTAGTAATACAATAGTAATGATCATTATGTAGATACAAGATTGTTGTGTGATGAAACTACTCCAATTTTTTCACAGATTGGTTGTGGTGAAATATCATCTTAACATCTGGATGACTCTCAAATTTGGAAACATCAGAAAATCCAACCTTGTGGTCATGATAAAATCCTAAATCTCTGTGTAGTTTTTGGGCAAAAACCAATTTGTCCTTTCTGAAGGTAAAGGTAAATGGGCAAGGCACAATGAGAAACAAAGATTGTTGTCTGCATTGTCCATCATGTAGAGACAAGGTTTTTTCTTCTATATTATCTGATCATATGGTATACCACTCAATTTGATACGACCCCTCACTGCTTTTATTTCGGGCTTCCGATACCACGAATTCTAGTCCACATTCAGTTATGCTTGTGTTGTTGCTTTAAAGTTCTTGGGCTACCTGCTCTAAAAACAGGTCTGCATTATACTCAGTGTGATGTCAGTCTGGATATTACTGGTGAGAGAGGGGAGAGAGTTTATGCCTTAGCAGTTGTGGGACTTCCTCTATATCGTCCAGAGGGATTTCTCTTATATCAACTGGTTGTCTGATTTGTATCACCTCCTGTTTGATCAGCGAAAGTCTCTATCCCATCAGTCACATCTACCAATTCAGGACATCCACCTTCATCATGAACATGCGTACAGTCTTCTTGATTTAAACCAATATTATTCTGTTTCACCACAAGGAGGGACCATATAGCTCAGTTATATCTGTCATATCTTCACTATATCCTCATTTATACGTCCAAATCATGTCTTTCTACAATATCATGGTCTGTAATATTTTTTGGTAATGGACAAAACTGTGCAGCTAAGTATTGCCATACGTGTATCATCGTCAGAATCATCATCAGTACTCAGCAAGATCCAAGAGATATTGCCTTCTCACTGCATTACGACAACCATTAACTGATTTGCATTGTTTTACAGTACATCTCTTAGGGACACTTCTTTAAGACTACAAAGACATAATGCTAGGCCCAGAAAACACATCTCCATGGCAAGACAAGAATCACATTATGAAATTGTTGTCTGCTCTTTAATCCGTACAAAATGTATTGTCAAACAGTATCACACAGAAAATGTTAAGTTATGACCTTATAATAGTTGTATAGTAAAATTATTTACATTTTATTTCATTATTTATTTAGAGATACTATAAACATTTTTTTCAGAGCCTATCCACAGTAACACAACAAGCAGGGGAGCAGGGGCTCCCCTTTAGGACAGCTTTAATTTCTTATTATGAACAAAAGACCAATTTGAATACAAATCCAGTCACACCCTGGTACGTCACACAGCAGAGGTTTAGTTGTGACCTTACAATATCTATATTGTAAAAATCCTTACAGATACTATAGACATTTGTAGAGTCTATCCACAGCACCTTAACCAGCAGGGCTCACCCCAGGGGTGAGGGAATGCCGTCACGTCACATGTGACTTAGACTTGACCCAAAATTGTCACAGGTACCCTTGTTACAAACCCCCACACTAATATATACGACCCACCGGACTTATGCACACACACGTACATCACATGATAAATAAGGGCACAACTGCCTTAAAAATTGAGGCTTGAATAACAGACATGCTACTGAAATACTAAAAATAAAAACACAAAAACAGTATCTAAGTGAAAAATAACACAACTTTTCAATCCTTCAATTTGTTTGATGCTACACTATTTACACAATACCCTACAATTCAGGTTATTGCTTAAAGTCTTGATCATCCGTAATATTCTTCGTATTATTATTATTATTATTATTATTATTATTATTATCATTACTATTATTATTACTTGGAAAACAGCAATGGAACCTTTCTTTGCTATGTTGTCCGGGGGCATTTCATTAATGTGGCTCACACATCCCGTTGTTTACATGGAAGTCCACCCTGTCAGGACAGGCTACGATAGCAAGATCCCAAGGCCACAGAAATGAAATTATTAAATTGTATACATAGGTAACAATTTGCCGATTATAGCTACATATATCTCACGTTTACTAAGGTTAATTTCAACGTTATCTCCCGAAAAGACGACCACAATGAACCGTTTTAATTCCAGCTTCTCCGTTAGCGAATACCTCGGTAGGTTTCGTATTAGGTGTGGCGTGTTAACAGTTTAGCTCTTTAGCTGTTGTGCATATTTTAATTTCACAATTATAAGCTATCTATTCATCTCTGTCTCATTCAAAATCAGTATATTGCCAGTTAATTTACTGAAGCTGGAAACTAACTGCTCTGCATCATTTTTTTGTGTGTGATTGTGTTCGTGTGTTTATTTCTCTTACAGCGGAAAGCAATGCTTTGTTCTATCTGAGCGATGCAGTGACCCAGCTGCTGGAACATAAAGACGAATACACCCAGTTTGGGGTGATCCGCTACTTTGCTGAGTAGTATGTTAAACTAATAGATATCAGTCACCTCGCTACATTTAGAGATAGGGTTCTTCTGTAGGTCTGGATAGCAGACCTGGGATAAAGGTTTGACTGATGTAGGGTTTAGGAGAGTAAACACTGTATTAAAGGACAAAGTACAGAAAATAATGAAACTGAAAATTCACTATAAATTGGCATACATTTTCATATTGCAAACCCCAAAACAACTTGTCCAACATTAAGTATACAGTTTATAATCATATTCATTCAATTTCCATTTTGGTGGCAGGTTTGCAGTGTAGGAAACATATCCTTAACTGGTGCTAATATATGATAATCTGTTTACCTCATAAAACACATCTGAACATTTGTACATCTGAACACATTTCTATATATGCAGGTCTTTGAATTTTTAAAATAATTAAATAAATAAATCAAAATACAATGCAATTTGATAAATGTGCAGTATGTAGGTAATGTAATCTAAACAGAAGACTACAAAACTCGCATTAACTCACAAGACTGTCATGTTAGCAGAGATAGCTGGGATAGTAAATGCTATTTAGTGCAGCTTGTATTTAGAGATCTGATTACATGAATTTTGAAGTAGTGTGAAATTTCGCTTGTTTTTTGTATTGTGCATGTGTGTGGTTGTAGTTTCAGCAGTGTGAAGAACAGTAACCATGTCCTCTTCAGAGAGTATAACTACATCAGAGCCACACCTCATAACAGAGCCTCCTTTGTCAGAGTCTTCTGGAGATGCTACAGACAGATTGGCAAGATTGGAGGTGAGTGACAAATATTAAGAATGGAAACTTTTCTGTTTTGATGATAGTTATGGACTGTAATTATCTTTAAATAAATGCCCCTTTCTCTATAAATGTATATGCTAAATTAGGCAGCTTTGGCCAAATTACATATTTTGTTAATTTTGGTAGTGAAAGTAAGTAAATACAACCCCTGCAGCAAACAGACATTGAAAATTAGTATTTCTTCAAATGTTAATGCGCTTACTTTTTATGTCATGACCTTAAAAAAAAATAAAGGCCATTGTGGCATGTACGAAAGTTTGGGTACCCTACTAAATAGGCAGTTATCATAGCTTGCAAATGCTTTTAGGAGTCATTCTATCCTTGATTTAGGAATTTCCACCCACTCCTCTGGCAGATCACTTCAAGTTCTGAGATATTTTTAGGCTGTCTTGCATGCACAGCATTATGTGAGTGCTAGTTAGTGATGTTCAAGTCGCTGGATCACTTTCTAAGCACATTAACATTTGAAGAAATGCTCATTTTCATTGTCTGTCTACTGCGGGGGTTGTAGTTACTCACTTTCACTTCCAAAATCAACAAAATATGTACAGTTGTTGTTGAAATTATTGGCACAGCTGAATTTTAAGTTAAGAATTTAGAATATCTTTAGAAATAAATGCAAATTAACCAATTTTGTATAATCAGAATACTTAATAAAATGCCCAAAGTTACTGAACAACAACAACAAAAAAATGCTTACAAAAAGTGAAATAAAAAATACAGACTTAAAATGTACGCTTGACATAATTACTGGCACTCTTTTGATTAATTTAAATTAGTTTCTCAAGCAAAATAAAAAACAAATAAGACTCCTGTTCTTAATTTTCGGAGTTCACATGACCTGAATTAACCAGTAAATGACGGTTTTACTGCACAAAAAGGGGCTGATTGTTTCCAGTTTCTTTTTCACAATGTCAAAGACAGGAGAGCTTTTTGGGAGCATTGAAAATGCTATTATCAAAAAGCATAACAATGCCAAAATTTATCATGCAGTCACCAAAGATCTTCAAATCCCTGTTTCAACAGTTTTTAATATTATCAAGAGATTTCACAGTCATATAACTGTTAAGACCCTTCCAGGACGTGGGGCTGAGAAGAAACTCAATGAGAAAAGTCTGCAAAGGTTGATGTGGTTTGTGGAAAAAACACCATAAAAGACATTGTAGTTTATTTGATGGTGTTGATGATGTGAAGAGGATGAAGGAGACTCCGCTGACACTGTCTTGATTGCATATAAAGGTTTATTACAAAGAAGAACAGCGTCAAGTCAAGCATCTGCAGATCTGCTTGTGAGAGGGTGTGAAGCCGATGAACCACTCTGAAAATCAGTCTTGACTACCGACTCTTAAATAAGGCAGTTGTTTTCCTAAAAACTGTCACTAACGTATGGTTTCGATCACAAAGCATAAACTTCCTTTCCCAAACTGTGAGGCACCCTCTGAGGACCTTTGACCTAGGGCCTCTATAAACACAGCTCTACATATATAAACATACACCTCATTTCCCCCCTTTGAGGCTTGCAAGGCTTGCAAAGCCTCAAAGAGAAAAGAATTATGTTTACAAATGTACCAAGAAAGACAGTTCTTCCTATACTGCTTGTCGCAGCTTAACCTTAGCCAAACAGCAAATTTATGGAGTGTGAGAGCAATAACCTGTCAGGCAGCTTTCCTTTTTCACAAGTTTCATCAATCAATCAAGACAGGAAATTCTTCTCACGGCCATCGCTGCCTTAAGCGACCACATATAGTACTCCAAGCCAATTAAGAAAAATTTGGGAAAAAAAAATATATATAGAGATATTTCCTAGGCAAATACATATGGAAACCTCAGAAAATAAAATGAAATAATGTCCAAATTCAGGCTGGTCGTCCCATCTGACCCTCCAATGATAGGACTCCAGATTATGAAATTGTGCCATTTCCCTTTTCTTCCTACTACCAGGAACAGCAGTAGATTTGACCTCATCAGGTGCTTGTCCCTTCTGGACCGCCAAAACTTCATATGGAAGCTTCAATCTTGCCATGTAACAGCATCCGGTCCATCCATATGGCAGAAATAAGTATGCTTTATCACCACAAATCCACCAAATGTCTCTAAAATTCCCTATAGTCACATTTGCACGCAAAGTTTGGTTCTTTACCTCAGTTTTACTCTGTTTGCGGTGTGGTGTATGAAAGGTCACTGTATATAACCCATCAACAGTCTTGTGTTCACGCCCATTAAATTGCATCATATATTTATCACAGTCTGCTATTCCCATAAACATACCAGGGCCATTATGTGTTTCATTCGAACAAAAACAACCTTCAGCCTTTACAGGTGTCACGTCCTGTCCATCAGGAACTGCTGTTGTCACATCCTCGTGTTTGTCGAGTAAATTTAAATATGGCAAGTTTCTCAACCAAGAACAATCAAATCTGGGTCTAAACAGATGTACTGATAAAGCCATAACCTTATCTTCTCTTGACTTCTGCTGATACAACAGCCAGGATAGTGCATATGATTGACACTTAGGAAGCAGCGGTTCTGGTACCTTTTCCATAATTGCAGGCCATGTGCCTGGTGGTGGAATTCTCACCACACATGGGCAATTCATGTCCTTAATCGATCTCACAGAATGAGTCAATTGTTGAAACCACGAATTTCTACCTGCCCATGGGTCTGAAATTTGTAACACCAAGGAGTCAAATCCATATGCCTTCCACGTAGTTTCTCTCTTTTGTAATGCTCGATAGGATTCTCTGGTCATCTGGTGTCCGGTCAAGATCATCGAGGTCATTGGTCATATCTGACAGAGTTCTCTGAATTGTTACAGATGAGTTTACATTAGTGTTGTCCACTATTGATTCCCGAATTCCAGCTCTCTTACTACTACTGTTCAAGCTAACCTCTATTTGCAACATTGGCTTTTGAGTCCCATTAACAAATTCCTCAGGTGCCAAAAGTGCCATAAGAGGAGTCTGTGTCCTGTTTACGAGTTCAGTCAATGTTTTATTTGTGGCAACCCCTGTCACAACCTTACTTGTAGAACATCCCAAAGTAACGGACGTTTGAGTCGTCACCACCATTGTTGTACTAGTTATCCCCTTCTGAGTCGTAACTAAAGTATCGACTGGAGTTGTCATCTTGACACTCATATTCACTTCTGGAGCTAAAGTAGTATATATCACCTGGTCGCTATATATCCCCTTTGTAGTTGCTGTAGTAAGTTGCTCCTGAACTTTTCTAACAACTTGAACAGGAATAAAACTTACCACAATTGTCACTTTGCGAGTTACATATCCCTCTATCCAATAGTTTCGAAATGATACAAATTTTAAGTGTGGTTCATAATAGGTGCATGTATATTCCCCTTGATCGTCCCAAGTAACATTTCTCAAAACAAGCAAGCAATCACCCTCTATCTTCATCCACTTCATGTCATTGTACAACACATACTTCCTTCGATCATGAGGCACAATGTCAACATCAGGTCCTATTAACACTACGTCTTCACCGCGATTATTTTTCCACTTAGGAGGATTATTGCCACCAACGTTCCATTTACCACACTGACATGGAAGATGAGCCGCACTGCCTAAATTTACCCTAATCACAGAGTTCGAAGAAGTTGGTGTCGGTGAAGTCGTCCGAAGTGCAACTGTTGAAGTGTGATACATTTGTAAGCTGCAGAACTGGAAGAATAGGTTTCTGTTCCGGTTTCCCAGTTTCCGGCCGGAGAGTTGACATTATAGTTGTTAACTCTCCTACTTCTTTAACAACTTGAAGTTGTGTGATCTTATTTGCATTTATTACTATTAAAGGCACTATCTTAATTCTAAATCCTGTCTCTGACGCCTCACTCTGAACTCGTGGATCATAATAAGAACACCTATAGTCACCTTGATCCTCATGCTGAAGCCCTCGTACATAAAGGCTACAGTAACCCTCAATCTTTATTCTCCTCTGATCATTAATTGACACATATTTCCCTAGTGGTGATGCTCCCAACAGATCAATAACCTTGCCACTGAACTCTGAATTTCCCTTCGCCAGTATTCTCTCTCGTACAATTACATGGGAGCTGAACTGACTTTCCCGAAGGCGCTTCAACTCTAGTTCTTGTAACGTTTTGGAATAACCCTTTTCCGAACTGGCCTTAGACTCCTTCGTCTGACTGAATCTATGGATTCCCCTGAAACAGGCTCACAGCCCTCTGATATCTTTGATGCATCATGCCCCACAGAAGTGGGCTCTGCTGTTTCTGGGACATATTGGAAATCAATGTCGTCAAATTTTCTTTCCTGTTCATTAACTGCAAAGTCATCCCTGGCATCATCAAGAGTGTGATTAAGGTCATCACCATTGTCCCCAACATGGACAGTCCCCTCAGGCCCTTCAGCCTGGAGGTCTTCATGGACCTCTGCTTCTTCTGCATGTTGTTCCACATTTTCTTCCGGCTTTCTTAAGCCTTCAATATTTCAGCTATGTGAGGACGACACCTCTTCACTTGGCGCTTTGACACAATGCGATAAATGATACCACGTCGGAGATCCTTTAACCTGGACCGCAGTTCCGGTACTGCGAACAACTTCAAATGGTCCTTCACGCCGTTCGTTAAACCACTTCCTTCTAAACACATTCACGAACACCTTGTCTCCAGGTTGCACTGTGTTCCTCTTTTGCTCATCAAGCCTCTCTTGCACTTCTTCCTTCCTTTGCCTGTCAGAGACATACGCGGATATTCTTTTATGCAGAGTAGCCATATATGTTACATAGGCCAGACTCGGACCCTTTCCGCTTGTTCGCAAACAAGGCGTCGGCATCCGCCTGCCCATGACGAACTCATGGGGTGTCATACGCAAATCACGCAGCTCACTCGAGCGACACACCATTAACGCCAGCGGAAGTGCCGCTACCCAATTTAGACCCGTGTGTTGGCAAATTTTAACAATTCGGTTTTTCAAAACGCCATTCATTTTTTCGCAAATTCCTTGGCTTTGCGGGGGATAAACTGCTCCTAGACGCTGTTTAATTCCCAGTTTTTGTAAAATTAATCTCACTGTTTTATCCACAAACTCTTTCCCATTGTCTGAAGATATCCGATCTGGAAGTCCCCATCTACTTATGACCTCTCTGCACAAAAACTTGGCAACAGACTGAGCATCCTTCCGCTTGGTTGGACAAGCCTCAGGCCACCGTGAGAATCTATCCACAACGGCTAGCATATATCTCTTACCTCCCACTGGTTTTATCCTGTCAGCAAAGTCCACAGCTGATTCACGCATGGGACCTCTCGAAGTTGGAATGTGACAAGGAGGAACCGTCACACCCCTTCGAACATTGTTCTTCAGGCAGATGACACACCTGCCTATGACATAATCAATCTGCTCAAGTAGGTATGGAGCCCAAAACCCATACTATTTTGTAATTTTTCTCCTAACTTCCCCCCTTGCAACATGAGCTAATCCATGTGAGTCCTGAATCAGCAGACCTAGCAGATCTGGAGGTGCAACCATCAGCCCCTCATGATTTCGCCACAGTCCAGTGGAATCTTGGATAGCACCTCGGTCCAGCCACGACTGTTTATCCATTGCAGAAGCTGCTTCTTACATTAAAATCACATCTCTGAGCATGATTCTATCTTCCAGGTCCAATTCATGAGTAACCAGAAGAACTTTGCCCAATTTGTCCGCTCCTGTGACTGCCTTTGCAGCTTCATCAGCTGCTTTATTACCCTGTGTGACTCTTGACAAATCCGCTCTATGTGCTGCACACTTAGCTATCGCAATTTCTCTAGGCTTCATTATAGCATGTAAAAGTTTCATTATCTGAGCATGATGTTGTATTGGGGAACCATCTGTCTTTTTAAAGCCCCGGTTCTTCCATACCGATCCGAACAAATGACACACATTATGTGTATATGCAGAATCTGTATATATCGTCACCCGTTTACCTTCTGCCAACAGACACGCTTCAGTCAGCCCCACAAGTTCAGCAAGTTGTGCAGACGCACGCTGTGGTATTACTTTGGCCTTTTCAACAACAAATCCAGTTCCCTGCGCTCTTACCACTGCATAGCCAGCACTCAATTTATCTCCTATACGATAGCAAGATCCATCGGTCCAAAACTCCAGGTCTGGCTCACGCAATGGGAGAGCTTGCAAATCTGACCTAAGTCTTGAGTATTTCTCTGCTTCTTGGACACAATCGTGTGGTTCACCATCCTCTGCAGTTGGCAAATTCTCAGCTGGATTTACCTTGGCACACCTCGCTAGGGTGACATCTTCCTGCTCTAAGAGCCTATGATAGTCCCTGAGTCTAGGCATAGTTAATGTGTATTTGCCATAGTTCAAAAGATTCTTGAGACTATAGTGAGTAAGAATCGTCACCGGATAACCCATTGTAACAGATGATGCTTTGTCATACATTAAAGAAACTCCCACCATTGCTCTGTAACACAATGGCAACCCCAGCTCTACTTCTGAATAGGCAGTGGAATAGTATGAAATGGGTTGAGGACTCGTCCCCATACCTGTCAGCTGACAAAGAACTGCACATGCATATTTACCCCCAGTGGAAGTAGACACATACAACAAAAAGTTCTTAGAGTAGTCTGGAAGCGCCAGCACTGGAGCCTCCTGTAACGTCTGCTTAATAGTCTCAAATGCCAAAAGGCCATCCTGTGTCCAGGAAAGATTACAATGAAGTTGGGCATTACCGATGTCTTTAATCATAGCCCTCAAAGGCCCTGTTAGGCTAGCATAATCCTCTACCCATGCTGAAGAATAACCAGCAATACCAAGAAATGTCATCATTTCTCTAACTGTTCTGGGCTTTGGAGCCTTTCGAATGGCTTCCAAATGAGAAATCAGAAATACTTCTGTGTCCTTGCGTTATTTTTTGACCCAAATAAACTACCTTCTCCTGACAATACTGCAACTTTTTCAGAGAAGCCTTATGCCCTTTTTCCGCCAGTATCTGTAACACTTTAATTGAATCCTTGTGACAGGTTTCCTTATCCGGTAAACAGATGATTATATCATCCACATACTGAACAACAGTGCTTGTCAGTATCTGATCTATTCCTTCCAGATCATCCTTCAATACTTTATTAAAAATGTGAGGACTATGTTTAAACCCGTGTGGCAATCTCTTGTACTCATAGAACTGTCGCTTGTATGTAAATCCAAATAAACCTTGACTTTCTATACCAAGTGGAACACTAAAAAATGCCCAAAACAGATCTAACATGGTGAAATATATAGCCTCTGGAGGGATTTGGGCCAACAAAGTATGAGGATCTGGCACGTCTGCTGGAAAAATCAGCCACCACTTCATTCACTGCTCTTAAATCATGTACCAAACGATAAGAATCATCTGGTTTCTTCACAGGCAATAGAGGCGTATTGCTCTGAGGATTTTGGGTTATCTTCAAAACACTTGCTTTCAAGAGTCCTTCAATTTGTGGTTCAATCCCTCGGACTGCCTCTTCTCTTAATGGATACTGGTTCTTCCAAGGTGGTTTGGTTCCTGGTCTGAGCTCAACTCTCACCGGTTGGGCTGACTTTACAAGTCCTATGTCAGTACTATGTTGAGACCACAAATACTCTGGAACTTGCCGCAGCATCTCCTCTCTCATAGAGTCTGAGTCCATCTTGACACTGAAAATTGACTCGTGTCATCTGCACCGTCTGTGGTTGTCCCTGTCCATGAGCAGAGATCATAACCTTAATAAACCGCTGATCTTCACTCTTTCAGAGGGCAAAGTTCCCTATTACCGGAGTAAAAACCGCTTCCTCTGCTTCTGCCATCATTGCTCCTATGTGTTTCTGTTTATATTCTTCAGATATCATCAAAGTCACATGTGGCACACTCTTCTCCATGTCATACACTTTATCCAAATATTCATTGCTGTTTATCTTCATAGCTGCTCCTTGTGGTCCCAAAATTATGCGGCGCGAACTGAGCTGGACTTGCTTTGGTTGACGACTCAGCCAATCCTTTGGATTTGATTTGGCAGAATCCTCGTAATACTTGAGTGTACAGTGAAATGGATACTCCGGAAGCTTTGCATCAGGCATGTTTGCTACAATAAACTTCTCCCAAAGTCTAACTGGTTCCAGAAGACTCTGGCTAAGATTTCCAGTCCAGAACACAGATGAAACTTCAGTCTCCGTAGTCATCGATAGTTGGCGACAAACATCTGTTGACACTTCCACCACACAGCCGTCCGGTGTACACCTTATTGTACAGTTCAATCTGAACAAAGCATCTCTTCCCAAAAGTGCGATGGGTGTGTGTTCTGACACCAATATTGGTATTATAATCCTTTGGTCTTTGTAGCAGAGCTCAATAGGTTCCGTTTGAGGAATCAGTTTCACTCCCTCAAACCCGATTGTCCGTATCAATTGACCAGACATGGGGAGATGTATAGCGTCTTCAGGTCGAACACAGGTGAAAGCAGCTCCGCAATCCGCCATCCCTTCCAATGGTCGGTCATTCACTTTCACCGCTATTATTGGATCTTGCTCCGGCCCTGACACTACCAGCTGACACCCCCCTCTCGGGTCCTCTGGGCACCCCTAAAATCCAGGCTCTGGGCCCCTGTACGGGTTCACCGGTCCCCGGACTGGTCCTGGTTGACCCCTAAATCCTCCTCTGAAGCTTCCTCTAAAATTTCCCCTGGAATTCCCTCTAAAACCTCCTAGCCTGTTACATTCACGAGCGAAATGTCCAAACTGTCCACAATTATAACATACTTATAACATACTGAAGGCTGTTGAAAATTTAAGTTTCCTCCTCTTCCACTTCCTAAGTTTCCTCGACCTCCGCCTCTCCATATCTGTGGTTGACCAAATACAGGTTGTGGGCAGGAAGCAATGGGAGCAACAGATGACGGCTGGGCAGGTGGCGGCAGTTGTGGTGATGGTGGTGGTTGACTTTGAATAACCAAAGCCTGCTTCTTTTCTTTCTTCTTATTATCCACCAGCTGTATTTGATTAAGTTTTCTGAGAGTCTCCTGGTCCTATTCTTTCTGGTCATGCTCCTCCTTCCGATATAGCTCCACTTGATGTGCTATATGGTCCATGTAGACACCCTTTGCCATACTTCCAAGACCAACCACCTCTGCCAGCTTGCTCCTCACTGGTAGGGGCAACCCTTTCTGTATTCTCACTCGCAAAATTGATTGCTCCATCTGATTCAAATCCGGATCATTTCCTGTGACATTTCTCCACACTTGAAATCCAAGGATGCGCTCCATCTTGAAGAGTAGGTAACTTCTCAAGTATGTCTGACATATCTGTATTCTGCCAGGGCTTATACTCCAGATTCTGTCCTCGAATAACCACTGGACACATCTTATCTATTGACTTTCCCCTTCTTGGTCGTAATGGGTATTTCATAGTGTCTGACTTTTTAGATTCTTTCTTCCGTAATTCTTTCTTAGCTATCTGCAATTCCTGTAATTGATTCTCCAGTGCTTCCCGACTTTCTAGACTGGTAGAATTATTTATGTCAATAAGACATTGATCAATACATTCCCCAACCTCTCTTAAAGTCTGCCATCTGTCTTCGCCATATCTGGTACTGGATGCCCTTGGGAGAAACCCTCTTAAAAACGATGAACCCTTGCTCTCCAAGTCTCCATCGCTGTTTCCATTCTCACTTTCATTGGAGCTTTCATCTCCTCGGTCCTTTTTCCTCCACGTTCTGACTCCTTTTTTCTCCGCTTTAGCCAACATCCGTCTGACTGCTGTGTCATATCCACCCATATTTTCATTCGAATCACTCTGATCATCCTCTCCACTTTCCATTTTCTTGATCCTTAGTCCCCCCTTAGTTTCTAAACGTGCCGTTTTCTTTTTACTTTTGGTGTTTGGATACATCTTTATGATTGTTTCCGCTCTTCCTGTTTCTATTATTCACTCATTGTCATCTGTAATGTGATAGTTACCCTCCTGACTAATCACTGGAAGTTGGGGATAAATCTCCTCAAACTTCACCTCCTTCTCATAAGGAGGGGGTTTCTTTATTGGGGCCGTATGTGAGAATGGTGTATTACTTTCTGCCACTAATTTTTCTATTTCTTTTGCATTCTTCTCTATTTCTTCTGCGCCTTTCTCCCTCTTATCTTTTGCAGCTTCCAATAATTTCTGTCCCTCCTTTTCA
Source organism: Xiphias gladius (assembly GCF_016859285.1). Taxonomy (NCBI): domain Eukaryota; kingdom Metazoa; phylum Chordata; class Actinopteri; order Istiophoriformes; family Xiphiidae; genus Xiphias; species Xiphias gladius. The sequence goes on along the minus strand of NC_053407.1, from coordinate 3,805,246 downwards.
AACAACTGGAGAATGCCAAGCTCTGTTTGTATTTTTTCTTTGCGTTTCTGTCCCTTTTTACCTTTCTTCTGATCCGCCTTATATGTAGATATAAGCACCTGCATTGTTTTAATTACATCTGGGTTGAGTGTCCCTTCCACTGGCAAAGGTTTGTCAATTTCAGGCCAATGCTTATGCCACTTTTCTGACATTTTTTCTACACCTTTAATTAGGGGATTACTCTTCTACACAACATCAACCGGAGTGATTGCTTTCAAAGTATTAACGTCCTTCTTCGGCATTGTAATAATTACCTTATACTCCTTTATTTTAAATCAAATCAACCTTTTTTTTCTTTTTTTTTCTTCTTTTCTTTTTTCAAAAGTTTATTTAGGTTATTCCTCTCTTCAATTTCCCATGTAAAGTAATTACAAACCACTGTATTGCCACAATCAGTAACAAAAAGTGAAATAAATTAGCCAACTTCAGAGCATCAAAAGTCTTATTTTAATTTATTTCATTCTAATAATATCTTAAATCTCCAAGTTATTCTACTTTAAATAGGCTCACATGTCCTTAAAGACTATCCATTTACTCTAAACCCCTGTTCATCAGTTTTTTCCTTTTTTTTTTTTCGTTTTTTTCTTTCTTCAGGTTCTGACCAAGAGGGAAGGGAGGGTGCAGCGCTCTCTCACTCTCTCTCACACACACAGAGAGGCATAGAGTAAAAACAGAGAAAAACTACACGCTCATCAATCACTCAATCGGTCCCTCATCAAAACCAAATGCGTGTTTTAATATTGGTTATCTTATCAGAAGGTTATCTTTCCCTTCCTATCTTATTTCTTGCTCATTCTTATGCACACAAAACATCGTCGCTGTTCTCCCTACTTTTTCTACAATAAAAATGTTCTTCTCGGGGCTCATAGTTTAGCAGATTCAATACGTACTCTCAATGGACGCTCATAGATATTATCAAATGTCCCTCAAGGGCTCATGTATGTATTTTAACAATTGTAGTTCCCTTAAAGACTCATAGATCATTACTTTCAAACGTCCTTTCAAAAAGGCTCATTATTTTTATCAAAATGTCCCCCTGAAAGAGGCTCATATATATTTAACATTAAAAGCAAACATATATGTCCTTATGAATCAATGGATCACTTATTTTGAACCACAACTTATATGTGGCTGTCACACATGAACCTTCCACATCCAGTTACACCCAGCTGAAGCACCGCTGACACACCACGGAGCAGACACACACACAGACAGACCAACCGTCGAAACAAACAAAGACACAGAGCAGAATACACCAAACAGAAGCCCACAACAAACTCAACAATCATCCCAAATATCTCAACGTTAACTCATTCATACTTTTCCCTACTAAATGCGCATTTTTTGCCGCTCACTTTTCTCTTTTTTCCTAAATTTATGCTACCTTAATGAGATGCAGACATTTCAATGAGAGGCTGCTTCAGACATTGTTCGTCAACGAATGTTCGAGTGGGAGCTTACAATTGAATTTTCTCCATCTGCACCTCCAGTTCTTAGAACTGACCTGAAAAATCTCCTAGTAACATCCCAGGTTTTATGGCCCGTCTAACACCGCCTTCCTAAGGGCTTCATCCGAATCTGCGGCTTAACCTCTTTATTCCTCTTTTTTCCTTTACATTTCCTTTTTTCCTTTACATTTCCTTTGTTCCTATGTTTCTTTTACTTTATTTAATTTCCCCTAATTCCTCCAGGCCTGGAGTTACGTTTCTAATTTCCAGTCAAATTCCACTATTCTTTAAAAGCCAACTTTCACGCAGCAGCTAAGACGCATGTCTTACCGTTAATGAAGATAAGGGCCCTGTCTTCATTAATCTCGCATGGCGTTTATTTAGCACACTTTACCGCTACTAATTAGGCTATTCCACCATTTCCTACTTTAACTTCTTATTTTCCCTACATCTTTCTTTCTTTAACTTCTTATTTTCTTTACGTCTTTCCTTCTTTAACTTCTTATTTTCTTTTCGTCTTTCCTTCTTTAACTTCTTATTTTCTTTACGTCTTTACTACACTACTCCCCCCTGTTGCGTCGCCCTAGCAACGCAACAAACCAAATTTAGAACGGAGCACTGAACCAAACATCAACACATCATGACACGGACACACAAACGATTCTTTGCGGTGTGTCCAACCAGCAAATACAACAGCCTCAAGGAACAAACCAGCGCCCCAAGAAGCGCCCCCCGAACCGCCGGCGTGGAGCGGGAGTCGGCGCGCTGATGCTGACGAAGATGCTGCAGGACACAACACGACCAAGTTCATGACGCCAAATTCTTGTAGTTTATTTGATGGTGTTGATGATGTGAAGAAGGGTTGAAGGAGACTCCGCTGACACTGTCTTGATTGCATATAAAGGTTTATTACAAAGAAGAACAGCGTCAAGTCAAGCATCTGCAGATCTGCTTGTGAGGGGGTGTGAACCCGATGAACCACTCTGAAAATCAGTCTTGACTACCGACTCTTAAATGGGTCAGTTGTTTTCCTAAAAACTGTCACTAACGTATGGTTTCGATCACAAAGCATAAACTTCCTTTCCCAAACTGTGAGGCACCCTCTGAGGACCTTTGACCTAGGGCCTCTATAAACACAGCTCTACATATATAAACATACACCTCAACATCCAAAGAGCTTCAGCTTATCTTGAGCAGTCTGGAGAGGAGCAATCTGGAGTTGTGGTTTCAGCCCATACCAAACGCAACAAATTAAACAAAGTAGGGCTCCATGGGCGAAGGCCAAATTGGACAGCACTATTGAATGAAAGGCACAAAAAGGCAAGACCAACATTTGCAAAAACCTTCATAGATAAGCCACAGTCTTTCAGGGATAATGTACTTATAGACAGATGAAACCAAAGTAGTGCTCTTTGGGAATGCAGTGCATCAGTTTGTTTATGGGCAACAAAATGAAGCCCATAAGGAAAAGAACACCCTACTTACAGTAAAACATGGTGGCGGTTCTATTATGCTGTTCGGCTTCTTTGCTGCCTCTGGTACTGGAGACATTGAATGAATCAAAGGAATGATGAAGTCATAAGATTACCAAAGCATTTTAGAACGAAATGTTTTACCCAGTATCAGAAAACTACGTTTGAGGCGAAGGTCTTTGGTCTTTCAGCAGGAAAGTGACCCAAAGCAAACATCCAGCAGCACAGAATAATGGTTGAAAATGAAAAGCTGGACTGTTTTAAACTGGCCAGCAATTAGTCATGACCTAAATCCCATTGAAAACCTTTGGAGGGAGCTGAAATCTGTCATTGCAAAAAGGACTCCTGCAAACTACCTGCAGACAGGTGCAAGAAGCTTCTAGATGTCTACAAGAAACATTTAGAAGCTGCCATTATTACCAAAGGTTCTGCAACCAAATATTAGGGGTGAGTGCCAATAATTGGTTCTGGGGTACATTTTGTGTTTATGTGATTTCACTGTTATGCAAGTTTAGTTTTTATATTTTCTTTTGCTCAGTAACCTTGGACATTTATCAAAATATCATGATTATTAAAAATTTGTTGATTTTTATTTATTTCTGAAGATATTCTAAATCCTGTACTTAAAATTCATTGGTACCAATAACTTCAGCTGTAATTTGCCCAGCTGAGGCCAAAGTTTAACTACTGTATATGGCTAGGTTTAGGTTATAACATAAGACTCACATTGTAAGTCCTAGTTATTACCGATTTAGTAAATGAATTATAGTAGGGAGTCATATTGAAGATACAGTAGTATGCTGTCATTTGTTGCCAAATATGAATTAATTGACTTGCAATATCCACTTTGCTTCACTGGCTGGTTTGACTGTCTTTAACATTTAAATCGGTGGGTCTCTTGTGTATTTTGGCACTAAAATTAGTTTTATGTCTTGTTGTATTCCAGACTTACTGTCTTTGCTCGAGTACAGGTCTCTGCTGCATTTATTGTGTCCAGACTTCCCAGTGGAGATGGTACAGAGTGCAGCCAGGTTAGTACACTGACACACTACAGACAACACCACACTCTTACCCTTCGATACATTTTATTACTTAAACAAGATTTCTTTGTGCTGTTGTTCACACATCCATAGAGGTCACACCATTGTTTGTTTGGTCACCACAACTTTGACATTGCATGCATGAAATATTGAAAATGGCAATTAGTATGAGGGACATACTGTATTGCAATAGTAAGGATTTGGGCCACGCCATTAAAATAGTAATAAAGTACAGTTCAGACATCATCCTGTGTACTGTGTATACTGTAGAAATATAGAAAATATAATATCTTTCAGCCATTGTGTGCAGAATCCTCTCTCCTCCTGTCCTTCATATTTAATGGCTAATATTTTAAAATTTATTTTCACGTTGCATATCCTTCAGATTTTCTTGGTTCTTGTGCACACACAGTTTTATGTATGAGCACTTGGCCACTGGACTTAATTTGTTGACAGTAGACAGGTATAAACTGTTGGTAACTGCTTTTCTTTTCATGTCCTGTAGAATTGTTCTGATGGATGACGCCATAGATTGTTTGATGTCTTTCTCTGACTTCCTTTATGCCTTCCAGCTGCAATTCTACTACCAAGGTACAACATAAACTACTGTTTCATATTGGATATGTACATACAGTGTGTCCAGGCATATGCATTCAGTTCAATCGGTTTGGCTGTAACCCTTATTAATGATGAGCACTTGTTTATAATTATTTATGAGTCAAACTTTAAACAGTTAGGATTTGATTCTCTATATTTGACTCCTATAGTAATATTTTGAATGGAGTCTATTAATAAATGTTATACCAATGGTAAATACATTCAACTTTGACTGCTCTTATTACAGGTTGATTGTTGTTTATCCCATTATCAGGCATAACTCTAATTGTTCCCCCTTAAGGCAGAGCGAAAACATTACATTCTGTTGAAGAAACTTCTTGGAAGTTCCACACTGGAATTGTTTCTGGGGTCAGAAATCTAATATGAAAATAGTAATCGAAATGTATTTCTTGCATTAGTGAGGGAGGATTCGTTATATCAAATGTGGCCCATATGTAGTTATATCATATCATTATTTTTATGAAAGGCAATGTTAGTGATCTAATCCCTTTTCAAACCAAGGCTGAATTAAAAAAATGTAACCCCTTGTCTTCCAACTGCCCATTAACCCCTGTGTCTGTAGAGTTCCTGGACAGCGTGCTGATGATATACCAGGATCTGTTAGCAGGGAAGAGTCCTAACACTGTTATTGTTCCCACCTCCACTTCTATCGAGCAACTCCCCTCTGTGACTGCAGAGGAGAAGGACAAGGAGTGGCAGCAGCAGGATGGGGTAGAGCCGTCCACTCTGGCTCAGTGTATAGACGCCCTCTGTGACAGGTTCAAACACAGGTAAAACACCTGTACACATTCCAGTCGTCACTCACTGGGACCAGACAGCCTATAGAAATTTGCTCTTTGATGTTATAGTGCATATATTATTTACAAGAAAAGCCAGACTATGTAAGGCCAGAGAGACAAAAAAAAAATTGTCATCTGAAGTAATATGTTGTGTGCAGGTTGACAATGCATTATTAACATGTTCTTAACAGAAAAATTGCTAACGATGGGCAGGCCAATGCCTTACATGGCTTTGGTGTGTGTGTGGGTGAATGGGTGAATGAGAGGAAAAAGTTTTATTTATATTTATATGTATTTATATATACAATTTGTTACGCACCTTAACAACACGTAGACAAAGTGTGGAGAACATGTAGATAATGTGTTGTCAACATGTTCCTAATGTAAAACTAACATTAGGTAAATTAAAATAATTATAATAAATAATTTAAAATAATTTAGAAATAAATACAAGTCTCAAATAAATAAATTAAAAACCTCACAATTTACCTTATGTAGCATGAATAAAATGAGATGAACGTCTACATGCACATAAAATACAGTTTGTAAAGTTACTATTTACGCACTTCCATTAAAGCTATGATAAACAAAGAAACAAATCCCACCTGTAGATCCGCTTGTTGTTGCACTACCTGACTGTTATCACATAGTTAATTTTAAATGTAATGCTAAGGTGTAGCAGATAGTAATAAATATTAAAATTGATAGAATTTTTTGTCCCATACAAACAATACACATATAAACAATAATTATTTGGTTTGAACTAAACTTAAACAACATTTGTCTTTCAAATACATCTACCTATCAGTGTCCACTTTTACTGACATTTCAAAAGCAGATGAGGGCTATCCTCCTCAGCAACTGATGGCAGTTAGCACCTTTCAGGTGTAAAGTTATGTATTAATGTTATTAATGTACATGTGTTCAGTTACTTCTATGTTTTCACGTCTTGTGTATAGTTAGGGTTATTTGATTTTGTTGGTTTAGTTTGTTTAGTAGTTGTTAGTTTTTGTTTTTCTATTTTGTTGATTTTGTAGAGTTTCCTTTTTTTTTTCTCACTCAGATATGGGGCTTTAAATTAAGGATGCAATTACCTGAGACTTTTGCACATTGTACATCCACTAGCAAGAAAAACATAGCAGATATCTGAGCTAGCTGAGAGCTCTTATTTTAACCATGAAAATTGTTGCTGTGGCTAGGAGGTAGAGCTGGTTCTACCCCTTCCTGTCCATATGTTGAAGAGTTAACCCGCAAATGTTCATTGTATGAATTATGTGACAAACAGGTGTAGTGTTACTGAACTCTGATTGTAGCACAATTTGTTGTTATGTGTGTGTGTTTTACATTGGGACATTTTTTGTCTGTGTGTAGTCATCCTTCCAGGTCCTGTATGATGGAAGTACTGGAAAAAACCAACAAAGTCCGTTACTACAGCTTCCTAATGAGCTTGGCTCAACATGAGACCGTCATCCACACTGTTGGTAAGTTTAACATAAAACATTACCCTCCTCCTCTTAGTACTACTACTACTACTACTACTACTACTCTTACTACTACTACTACTGCTATTATAAGCATACACAGTTTGCTTTTTGACTATATCTACTTTCATACAGAATTCATACTGTAGATATTTATATACATTACTATATACACGGTTCACGCAGATCCTTAAAAATTCTTAAAAAGAATTAAACTTGATTTAAAAAATTTAAGGTCACAAAATGCCTTAATAGTCTTATTTTTAATTGTGAGGTCTTAAATTAGATTACACAAAGACTGACTGAGACATGTCAGTATATATATTAAATCTATCTATATTACCTTATCTAGGTATATGACTTTTTTTGTTATATTACTCATTTTTTGTGGATTTGTGGGTTAGATCTTGCCTTAACATACTGTAACTTACAACGTACGCTGTGTTCCAAGTACATTCAGGGTACATCCCAATTCCCTTACCTGCGTCCATGTTTCCTTCATTTGTGTCTTTTCCTTCACACAAAGATGCAAGGAGGGATACAAGGAAAAGATATGAGGAGAGAGGAATAGGGGAAATGCAGTTTTTAGAGAAATTAGATGTACTTTCTTTTGATCCGTCAAGTGGCATCTGTCTCCTATGACGACAGCATAGCTGGATCAGCTGTCATTTGGCCTTAGTGGCTTCATTGTATCTTTTAATTGTTTGGAATAAACATAAGAAGAAGTCCACACAATTACCACCACAGCACATCTGTGCTTATTTTGAGTCTCTCTGTATGTTTCCCCACATGCAGATTAAAAATTTCTCCCAGCAGCATGTTTTTTTTTTTTTTTAATTAATTGATTATTAGTGTAAAAAAAAAAATTGACATTCAGTTTGTAAAATTTTAGCAAAAGTGAAAACTGAGTAAATAAGTTTGCTAAGCATGTAAAAGATGCCCTGATTTTGTTCTCTGTAAATGTAACTATAAAAAGTACAGCCTAGACCTGCTCTATATGAAAAGTGGCCTGAGATAACTTAAAACTGATTTGATTTGAATTGAATTTCGAAAAGGCATAAAGTTAAAGATTAATCAGATTTCTTTAATATTTTAAGTAACATAACTTTTTTATTTCCATCTTTTACAGTTTCAAAATAACAAAAAAGGAAAAGGACTTTAGACAAAAGTTTGGGCACCCTGCATTGTCAGTTCTTAGTAAATCCCCTTTGGCAAGTGTCACAGCTTGAAAATGCTTTTTGTAGCCAACTAAGGTCTTTCAATTCTTGTTGGGGTTTTGCCCATTTTTCCTTGCAAAAGCCCTCTTTCTGTGAGATTCTTGGGCTGTCTTACATGGACTGCTCTTTTGAGGTCTATTAACAGATTCTTGATGTTGTTTAGGTCATGGGACTGTGAGGGCCATGGCAAAACCTTCAGTTTACACCTCTTGAGGTAGTCAGTTTTTTCATCTTAAGCTTTTTACAGACAGTGTGATGTTTGCTCCCAGAATTTGCTGGTATTTAATTAAATCCATTGTAACCCCCTAACAGTGAAATGTTCCCTGTCATTGGCTGCAACACAAGCCCAAAGCATCATTGATCGACCCCTGTGCTCAAGTGTTTTCTCCAAACATACCTTTGCTTACTGCGGCCAAAAAGTTCTATTTTAACTTCATCAGTCTAAAAGACTTGTGTGCAAAATACGTCAGGTTTGTTTAGATGCTCCTTTGCAAACTTCTGACGCTTAATTTTGTGGTGAGGACGCAGGAACGGTTTTCTTCTGATGACTCTTCCATGAAGGTCATATTTGTGCAGGTTTTGCTGGACAGTAGAACTGTGCACCACCATTCCACAGTCTGCTTAACCTTCCTGAAGGCCTTTTGCAGTCAAACAGGGGTTTTGATTTGCCTTAATAATAATCCTACAAGCAGTTATTTCGGAAAGTTTTCTTGGTCTTCCAGACCTCAACTTGACCTCCTGTTAACTGCCATTTCTCAGTTATATTATGAACTGGGGAAACGGCTACCTGAAAATGCTTTTCTATCTTCTTCTGGCCTGCTTTGTGGGCATCATTTATTTTAATTTTCAGCGTGCTAGGCAGCTGCTTAGAGGAGTCCATGGCTGTTGGGACAAGGTTTGAGGAGTCAGAATATTTACAAAGCTTTGAAATTTGCATCACTTTGCCTTTCTTAACGATAACTGTAAACAAGCCATAGCCCTAACAAGCTATGGTCTGAGACCATGGTAAAAGTTATCTGAGAGCTCAAATCTCTTGGGCTGCCTAAACTTTCGTATGGTGCTTCTTTCCTTTTTTCACTCTAAAATTGTACAAAACAAAAATAGTACACTAATTTTGCTTAAAAAGTTGAAAACAATGTTTCAACTTTAACTTTATGCCTTTTGGAGATCATCCTCTACTTACTCAACTATTTACAGTGACAGAAATTATGAGGTGCCCAGACTTTTTAATGTCTCTGTATATCTCAAATCAACCTATATAGTTTCTGGAAATGACGATAGACAAGTAAAACATGATTATTTCTGAAAGACATCCTCTCTCATAATATATTATCCATGATACAGATTAAAATATAATCTAATGATTAAGGAGGGTTAAGTGGTTTTTTTTTAAAATTAATTAGACCTACAGATCCTCTATTTTAATTTGATGGTGAATCTGAAGAACAGATAAAATCTGAAACTTGGGAGTAATACAATTGAATCCATTTAATCTATTATTTGTCTGGCCACATTGGTATAAAACTGCTGTGATTACGGCTTCATAGCAGTGCAATGAGCTGCAGTATTTCTGTTTTTGAAGATATTCCGCTGAAGTCATGCAGATCTACCAGTATACATATTTGTGGTGTGAGTGGAATGTCAATATAAGTATGGATCACTGCCTGCTTAGTTATGCCAAACAACAGATCTTTAATTTAATGCACTTCATCCACTCAGATAAAGCAGAGTTCCTTCTGCAGCACTACATTTTATACATCTACCATCATCCCATATGCACATTTTGTATAGCTGTAATGGGGTGTAATATAATCTATTTAGAATTTTAAATTGTCTTAGTTTCTTTATCGTACAACAAAAGGGCTGTTTTGCATTTTGCATATATCTTTCTATGAAATATCTTTTTTTTGTTTTTTTGTTAAGGGCCCTGATCCATTTAATTGCGCAAGCACTCAACTTCGTAATTGGTGCTTTCATTGAATGTTAAATAAACAATTAAACAATATCTTTGTAAAACGAGTTGTGATTAAAAAGTGGGTTTTCAAATTTGTGTGTGTCAATGTTCAAGTTTGTCTATGGGAATATTCCTCATTATAGAATGATTTACAGTGATGTGATTGAAATATTCCCCATTAGGGATATTATGTTAGATGATTAATTCATTAAAGGTTTTAAAACAGTTATTACAGAATATACGGAGCTTACTGCTTCCATTTTCTTTTCATTTATTCCAATTAATTATTTTCCTTGTTGTTTACTGTTCTTTTGGAGTTCTGCCATTTTGTTTGATTTATTGAAGTAGCTGTATTAATTCCAAACATCTTTGTACATGATTTCCGGATGTTAGTAAAGATTAAATTGGGCTTTGCATGATTTCTTTTGGAAATGTTTTCCTAAAATATTAACTTTTCAAATCAATGTTTAAACTGTGTAACATATGGTTTTAAATGATTTTCCAGTGTTTGCTTACATAAATATCAAATAAGTCCTTTACTTACAGACAACCAAAGGACAGATAATAGTTTAAGAAATTGGTTAGTTTTAGTCCACCTTTTTTGTTTAAACTAGACATCCTAAAGTATGAACACCTTGCTGGAAGATTTGACCATGGATATATATTTGACTTTATTTTATTTAATATTTGTGTGAGATTTATTTTTCTGTGTTTTGAACTGTAACAAGTATTAATCTGATTGACATAAAAAAGTGTGGAGTCCACATGTTTTAAGTTAAGCAGAGTATCATCACAGCACGGCAATATTTTATATATTTGACTTGTTATGACTTATTATTTTCTCAGCAAGTGGTTCAATGATTAGATTGAATAAAAGTCCTGAAGCTGGACTTCCTTGTTGTGTTCCGCAATTTCAAATGATAGATTAAGATATTTATTCACTGATTCTTATTAGTTGGTTCTGCCATAGGCTTCGAGTAGAGCATCTGTATCCATTGCATAAACTTATTTCCTTGTTTTGTGAGATGACTGGTGGTTTTTCATGAAACCAGTCTGACCAGTGTATATCAGCTTTCTGATTACATGATATAATCTTGCTGCAAGAATTTTGGCTAGGATTTATTAACTAAATTTGCGTTCTTTGAGCTATTTGGTAATTGACTTATTTGGTAATTTAATAGAAGATATAGTATTTTTACTCATTTGTTTTTTAAGTCTTGAAGCTAGTAACTTTCCTGCCTTGCTCTATTTAGTTTTTATATTCAATTTTGTGTAATGTAATATTATGATATTTCATTTATAGCTTACGCAGTGTGGTCCATATTTCATTCCTATATTCATTTGACAGTGAACTTTGCAACAACTTAATTTCTGTTACCATATTTTCTTGATGATGCTGTTTATTCTTTAACATGCCTCTCTTAATTCCCCTCTAAACTTTTTAAACTTTCCCATATGAGTGGATGTCAGGAATAGAGTTCTCATTTATGTCCATAAAAGTATGAATATTTATTTCATATTTATTATTTGCTTACAACCCGCTCTACCTCCTGAGCCGCAGACGCTCAGGTATTATCTGTGACATCAGGTTGTAATATGAGACTGAAAGTCCCCGTTAACTTCAGCAGTGTACCTGTGTGTATCTTTCCACTTTTATCAGCTTTGTGGTTTAATGTTAGATTGTTAGATTTACATCCCCTCAGCGCAACAATTATTCTAAATTGTTTAACTACAAAAATCTATTAATTTATTCTCAACCCATCATTCTTCAGTATAATTATCTTTGTTAGGTGAATATTTATTTACCAAAGTAATATTGTTTTACTCCAAGTAACCTTTAATGAAAACATAAACTCATCGTGCACTTTGTTAGGAGAACCATATTCTATTACTTTGCTCTCAAAACAGCCTCAATTCTTTTTGGCAGAGATTCCACATATGTGTTGGAAACATTCCTTTGAGATTCTTATCCATGTTGACATTGCATCATATTATTTCTGCAGATTTGTCAGCTGCACATTCATGCTGTGAATCTCCCGTTCTACCATAGCTCGGACATTGGATTCAAATCTGGTGACTGGGGAGGATATTGAAGTACACTGTTGCAGTGTGTGCAGGCTTTTGCTTTGTGACATGGTGCATTATCATGCTGGAAGTAAACATCAGTCAATGGGTAAATTGTGGACATAAAAGGTTGCACATGTTCAGCAACAATACTCAAATAAGCTGTGGCATACAATTAATTATCAGTTGGTATTGAGTGATCTGAAGTGTGTCAAGAAGTCATTCCCCACACCATTAGACCACCACCACCACCACCAGCCTGGGCTGTGGACAAAGGAATGGAGCCCGACATGGTCTTCTGCTGTTGTAGCCCATGCACCTCAAGGGTTGACATGTTGTGTATTCTGAGATGCTTTTCTTCTCACCTCAGTAGTAAAGATTGGTTATCTGAGTTACCGTAGCCTGTCAGCTCAAACCAGTCTGGCCAGTCTCCGCTGACCTCTCTCATAAACAAAGTACTTGCATCTGCAGAACTGCCACTCACTGGATATGTTTTGTTTTTTGCAGCAATCCGAGTAAACTATAGAGACTGATGTGCATGGAAATCCCACAAGATTGGCAGTTTCATAAATACTCAAACCAACCTGTCTGGCACCAACAGTCAAACTACAAAGACACTGAAATTACATTTTTTTCCCCCATTCCGATGTTTGATGTGAACATTAACTGAAGTTCCTGACCAATCAAGCTCCCACATGATTGGCTGATTGGATAATTGCATGGATAAGCAGATGTACAGGTCTTCCTAATAAAGTGCTAGGTGAGTGTACAGTAGTGAGTCAATTTGACTGAATTTAGGTACTCAAAAAATGTCGACTTCTACTGACAAGTTGCTAGTTTGAATTCCGGTAAGTTTTTCACTAGTAAAGCAGTTTTTCAAGACTGATTGCTCATGCACAATACTTCCTATAATTTGGACACATTTAAGATAAGCACTGATCCCGGTTTTAATGAGGCCAAGCAGAGATGTGTTATGATCAAAACTAGGAGTACTGATGTATAGAAGCATTACAGTGTTCCAGAGAGAGGAGGGACAGTTGTGTGACAGAGATACAGCAGGAAGTTAGTTATTATAGTTTTGCTCGTCAATGGAGGCAATTAAGATACCTCAAAATCTTAGGTGCCCGATTGACACAATTTACGCCATGATGTATACTCCTACTGAGAGTCGTGACTCAGTCAATCCATATTTTAAAATTCAGATTGACTTATGCTTATGAGGATATCATTATCGCTGATGTCCTTTACAAGCCCACAGTGTTTTAAACCCATGATCTTGTACCACCATCAGGCAAACATTTCCTGTCATGCACACAAACTGACCAAGGGGCTACTGCTTACAGCCTTTACTATGCTGCTATAAATATAGCTACTGTTACTACTGCTACTCCACAAATATGCTATGCTCTTTTTGACACTTAACTACATTTAAACACAACCACATACACATAATTATACTCACACATGCAGCCATGCAATAGACCATAAAGCTTTACCAGCTTTACTGGTATTATCATCATAGTATAGGAAAGTATCTAATGCCAAGCTAATAAGACCATACAAATCCTTTATTTTCTAAAGCTGCAATTTTTTTTGGCACCTTGTGGGCTGAAAAAGCTGAAAACATATCCAATATTTTAATGTTATAAAGTTACTACATTGAACTTGTCTGCAAACAGTTGCTTGTTTAGAAATCCAGCAGACACAAAGCAACATTAGAAGTAATACTTGTCTCCATCTGATGAAGGTAAATTCAGTATCCACTCTCTTTTAGATCTGTTTTGGTCTGTTGTAGAGCCAGACTGATTCTGGATTTTTGGGTCCGATGTTGATACCGATTTTGAGGAAGTGAAAAATTCTGATATTGATATATTTGCTGATATTCTGATATGGTTTATGATAGAGTTATATTGAAAAGAGAAAATGGTGGGGTCATTGTTTATTAACTTTCCAGCAATGTATTTCACAAACTGATGTGAAATAGCTGTGATGCATACTCTGCTACATGTGCTGCAGACAGCGCTGAGAGTATTGTAAACCCTGGGGTCGAAGCGTGCTCTGCTGGATAAACTATTGGGTGATGACACGATTTCTAAATAACCCAAAACATCTTTTTTGCATTACGTACTGTAAATAAATGTGTTCATATCAGCACATATTGGCCAACATATACGCCGATACCTTAGTCGGTCGTACTCTAATCTTTTGGTCTATAGTCATTAATAAAACTTTGAAAAGGTGTATCCTGTCTTTCTTCCGTTTCTACAGGAGTGTTACCCAGCAAGGCAGAGTTACTCATTGACCCAGAGATGGACCAGGAACTGGACAAACTGTGAGAGCACACACACACACACTTGTATCAACTGGCACATACAATATACTGTATACTGTATATAAGAAGCCAGCACATTTTAACATGCTCTTCTTTTTCTTTCATTTTGCTGTTTTATCATTTCATTGTCCTCATCATTTCCATTTATTTGCCCTCTACTTCCTGTCTCCTTTGCCCCCCCCCATTTTCTCCTATCTTCTGTTCTTCTCTTTACATCTTTTTTCTTGTTCCTTCCTGTCCAGAATCGCCCAGATCTCAGTGAGTCCTGGCAGCAACAGCAGTGGCAGTGCGGTGGGGGGGCTAAAGGAGTTGCAGAGGAAGGCCTCCCCCCGGAGGAACATCCACCACAGGAGGAAGATGGAGGTGGAAAGTGATGGCTCCACAGAAGAGACCGACTCCTCTGAAAACTGACCTCTGACCTTTCACTACACTGTAACACCTTCCATCTTAAGTCCTAAACACACAGTGGCTGTATGGTACACATAGAAACTTTCTTTCCCATTATTTTCTGTGTAAACTCACACACTAGTAGTCCGTATGTGCACATCAGTGCGTTGGAACACTTCACCCTCCAACAGAATTTGGCTTTTTGCCAAGCATTGATATCCAGAAAAGCAGTGAGGAATCAAGTGAAATGACACCCAGAATATCCCTGAGTGCAGGGTAGTACTCTAGATTTAATGTTGATGCTACATATTGTTCTTTGTATGCTGTGTGATCCTGACAATGTGCAAGTCCCATGTCTGCACATGGTCACGTGACACACCATTACTGTGCATGTGAGGTTTGTTTTGAATTTAATGTAATCTTTCCAAACAAGATGTCTATTCCCATCATTATTGGTTGGTAATAATGTTATTTCTTTTGCTTTTAATGAGTAAAATAACCAAATTGAACAGCAGTAATAAACTCCATTTAAAACTCTATGAGAAGTATTTACAATTTTACCTGAAATTCTATTGTTGTCATGTTAGAGAAACCTCAGAAATGGCATCTAGACAATACCATCATGCAACCCCAAAGCTCTCCAATAAAAGTTAAACCAATAAAGTAGTTTTAGGTAATGTAAGTTAGCGGCTCCTTATTAATAAAACAAGGCATGTTTTATTTCTGATTGTACAGTGACAGGAATAAAAAATAGGAACAGCTGTCATATTTGATTTGGAATCACTGACTGTAAATGCTTATTTTTCATAAACAACTGCACCCAATGTTAGAAAACCAGCCTTACCTATCGGCTTATCATCACACTCTGTGGCTGGAAGTACTCCTGCTGCTTTAAATCTTTCTATTAAAAGGGTGACAACAAAACACTGGGCATTAAAATTATCAGTTTCCTGAAAAAATTAAAAAACTATTATAATAAGTACAACATTGATTGAAATAGCAGATAAATATTTTTTAATCTTTAATATTGAGTGTGTTAAAGGATAGGGACTCTGTACAATGACAGGAAGTTCTGAAGAAATAATTCCTCCTCTTCCTGCCTGTTCATATCCTACACAGTAAACAGCTCAAGCATTAATTGTATTGACAGCACTAATTTATTTTTTTATGATATGAAGCTTTATGTGAATTGGATATTACACATATGGAGATCCTTACTCACACTGTGAATAATAAAGATGTAACTAATGTCTGATATGGAAGATTTCTGTTGGTCACTGCTAGGTCAAATCTGACTGAGATATTTTATTGGTGTTAACCTGGGTCTTCGTGTAACTTTGTATTTCACGTCAATAAAATTGGGGGACATTCCTACGAATTCTTCCCCACTCTGCGCCTGTAAATTATACGTTTAAGTCAGTTTCCCATGTCATCTTTAGAGACCATATTTTGGAATCCGAGCTCAGATTTTAATGTTTCATCCTGATAGAACTCCCCAGGAACTGTGATATCTTTTTGAAGCCAGGACTTCAAGAACAAAGGTGATTTACAGTGGTATGAAAGAGTTTGTGTACCCCTGGTCAAAATTTTTTTTACTGTGAATAGTTAAGTGAGTAAAAGTTTACCTGATTTCCAAAAGGCATAAAGTTAAAGATGACACATTTCTTTAATACTTTAAGCAAGATCGCTTTTTTTTTTGTTCCATGTTTCAAAATTTCAAAATAACAAAAAAGGAAAAGGGTCTGAAAAAATGTTTGGGCACCTTCCATGGTCAGTACTTAGTACCACTGTTTGGCAAGTATCACAGCTTTTCATAGCCGGCTATGAGTCTTTCAATTTTTGTTTGGGGAATTTTCACCCATTCTTTCTTTCAAAAGGCTTCTAGTTCTGTGAGATTCTTTGGCCGTCTTGCATGTACTGCTCTTTTGAGGTCTATCCACAATATTTCGATGATCTTTAGGCAAGGGGACTGTGAGGGCCATGGCAAAACCTTCAGCTTGCGCCTCTTGAGGAAGTACATTGCTGATTTTGAGGTTCGTTTAGCATCATTATCCTGTTGTAGATGCCGTCACTTCATCCTCAGCTTTCTTTTACAGATGGTGTGACTTTTGCTACCAGAATTTGCTGGTATTTAATCGAATCCATTCTTCCCCTTACCAGTGAAGTGTTCCCTGTATCACTGGATGCAAAACAAGCCCAAAGCGTAATATATCCACCCCTTTATTTAACAGTTGGAGATGTTATCTCTAAAGGTTATCTCTTTATGAAATTCTGCACCTTTTTTATCTCCAAACACCTTGGCTCATTGCAGCCAAAACGTTTTTTCTAACTATAATCAATCCACAACACTTGAGTCCAAATGCATCAAGCTTGTTTAGATGTTCCTTTGCAAACTAACTAGTTTTTACTAGTTAGTTAAACTAACTAGTAAAAATTCATAGGTGTAAGAGGGTTGCAAATGGTGCTTTCCAGATAGAACCAAGGGGGGGCTCTCTCTGGGGGCAAAAACAACTGTGCCATATGCCTGAGAGAGAAAGTATAATGGTAGAATAAGAAGTTTGGCGCACCAAGGCCTCCTCTGTCCACTGGCCTCTGCAGTTTTTGCATGTTCATTCTGGGATGTTTGTTGTTCCATAAGAATTTATCATAAAGTTAATCAAATTGTTTAAAGTAGTATAGTGGGATTCAGACCAGGAGAGCCTGCAGCAATTTTGTAGCACAGTTCATTTTAATGGTGTTTACCTTGCCCTGCATAAAGAGATGCAATGGAAAAAATCACTCTACATCAGCCTGCAGACTTTGCAGTGGGGGGTCAAAGTTTTTTTCAATCAAATCCCTCTTCCAATCAGGAAAAAGTGTCTGATTTGAAGAGTGATTTGGGGCAATATGATGTAGGAGGAAGGACCTCAGATTTTGTACAGTTTACTTTATAACCCGAAATGGATGAGAAATTGTCTATGAATTTAAATAGGCAGAGATAGAGAGCATTCAGGACCTGAGACAACCAAAAGGATGTCATCCACGTATAACATTATTATTTATGACATTTATCACCAATGCCAATGCATCGAATGAGTGATGGGATGAGTGTATATGAGACTAATCCAATCCAATCTGAATGTCTTGCTGAAACCAAAATATTAAAGGGTGGAGAGCAGATATTCCTCCACCCTGTTGAATGCCTTTTTGGGATCCAACGAGATGACAGCCATAGAAGAGGTGTTGTCCGGAGTAGCCCACATAGTATCATCCAATCTTCTAATGTTCTCTGCTGAGGAGCGGGAGCATAGAAAACCGACCTGGTTGGGATGGATCAAGGTTATAAACCTGTTCAAAAGGTTAGCTAAAATCTTAGATAAAATATTACTGTCACAGCAGGCAGACTAATGGGTCTAAAGCTTTTACAATCTAAAGGGTCCTTTTATTTATTCAGAATAAGGGTAATAATGGCCTCAGATAAGGAGGGAGAAGTTTTCCCTTCTCCAGTACCTCATAAGTATCTAGGAGTAATTGTGCTAGTTCCTCAGAGTACGCCTTGTAAAACTCGACTGTAAAGCCATCTAACCCTTAAACTTAAAGGCAAGTGCTTGATAACGAAAGTTATCTCCACAATAATAATGGGTGACCCAAGACATTCAAGCTGGTCCTCTGACAACTGTGTTTTTTTTTGGTCCACCTTTGACTCAGATGTTTAAAGTTGTGCATGAAAGTCTCTAAAAGACCCACTTATCTCCTTAGGATCAAACAGAAAGTGCCAATCATCCCTTTTAATGGGTGCATTAGTGCTCATTGCCTCTATCTGTTTAATTTATCTGGCGAGTACTTTACCAGCGTCATCTCCATTCTCAAACTATTTCTGTCTAGCACAAAAGAGAGAGAATTCTGCCCTTTGAATTAAACTTGTAATTCAATCCAGTCAACCTGGTAAGATTTTCAGGGGATGTTTATTTTGTAAAGTTTGACTCTGCACATTTGATCTATTTTTCAAAATCCTGGAGTTTAGCATAGTTTTCGTTCTTCTTAAAGAAGAGTTGAACTATGTGGCCTCTCAAAAAGGATTTTAAAGCCTCACAAGCTACTTCTGCTATGGAGCTGTTGGTAAATTGGTTTCTATTTACAGATTAATTTGTGATATAAATGAGTCTTTAAAGGTCACATCTAATAAAAGGCCTAGAATTTAATCTCCATCTAGTTGATTTATCTGGCCTGTTGAAGGACAGTATATGTAGAAATTTTGGGCTGTGAATTATATTACCAATGTCATTTGATACTATTCCAGGTATCAATGACTGCAATAACGAAAAGAAATCTATCCTGGAAAATGAGCTATGGGGTGAAGAGAAGAATGTATAATCCCTTAATGATCGGATTTGTAGCAGCCAAACATCTACCAGAAATAATGTAGAGTGCATGTTATACAAGTTTTGCTGCAACCTCTGAAATGATGTATTTATGCCTGACATCACCAAATAATGAGAAACAAAAAGCAAAGTAAATCTAAACATACATGTAATAAGAAATCCAGATGAAACATCCCCCTTTCTGCCTAAGAAAATAACAAACTGTGATCCTAGGTGCCTGTAAACAGGAGCCAACTTAATGGCTCCTGTTATATTAATAAAACAGAATTAAACTGAATTGAGTATCATATGATAACTGTATGGGACATAACCAGAAAAATTGGCTTCAAGGCCAATATTACCCGATAATCCAAACTGGCTGATCAGACCTCTTATCAGGTTGAAGTTGGGTGGAGCTATGCTGGGAATTACATTATGTTACAAACCTTCATGAATGATGGAAGTGTAATCTCTCCCACCGAAAAAGGTGCACCGAAACCAATAACATGGCCAGAAAGATTTCAATCAAGCCCAGTCATTACGTATCCACATAGTCATGTGAAGTCTATGTAGGCAAATAAGTGAAAACACCTGTCTAGTTCAACCATGGTCTAAATTTTACTTGATAATTTTGTTTTGATGTACCACGTGCTTTCATTAATACATCTAATTGCTGTGGCTCTGTGTTAATTTCCAAACTGGCTCAAATATACACTTTTACATTCTAACAAATTAAATAGTTACCTCTGTCTCTTTACTGGCCTTGTAAATGTGATTTATTGAAAAGAAAAACCACCATCACTATCTGTGCATCTTGTCTTCAATTTATGGCAATGATATCAGGTTTTGGTTATAAAAACAGCATACAATAATAAGTCCTATACAAACATATATACATACAGTATCTATACAGGATATATTTATATTGATGAGTAAACTACAGTAGATCCCCATGTTGTTAGAATCACAGAAATGGATTATATAGGAAGCACACTTTTCAGAGCAACTTCAAGTGGTGCACCTCGGATTGCTGGCATGGAAATGAAAATGTGGTGGACAGTACATTACATCAGTTGTCTAAAAAGGTAAAATTTGCTTGGCCACTGAAAAGGCCAGTAAAATGATGACTTAAAAGGCCATTGCAGTAATGTGAATGTTTTAGTCCATTTGTTTTTTCATTACTTTTAAAAAAAACTTTTTAATGTTAAATGTTTTTTCCAGGATGACAATAATTTTCATTCACTTTAATATGCTCCTCTATGAAAATCACACAACAGAGACTTGAAACTTGAAATCTGTAATCCATTGTATTGAACTCTTTGTCTGTTTATATTTTGACAGAATAAAATTTGTGTTGCATGAGTGAGTTATTTCCATACTGTTCTGAAATTAATGGAAACAATGGCTGAAAGGCAAGGAATGGGATTTTCTGCATACCTTACCTTTTAAGGTACGCAGAAGCTGCATACCTTACCATGCCAAAAGCTAAAAGTATTTAGCATTTTGCCCTGCATTTTAAATCGATTTTTCTATAAATGCAGTGAGATAATGGGATAAAAAACAAAAATCTTAGCTAATACTATTAATACTGCTAGTACTAATGCTAACTATAATTCTAACAATAATTTATATCAATACACAAAATCTCACCAAAATGTTGCATTACAATCATCTTAGACTAACAGCTTCCCATAGCAAATTGGTGTAATATTGACCAGTTCTACACTAAATATGTAATCAGTCAAACAGCACTGGATCACAATAACAGACTGACTGAAGAACAATTCAAGGTCCATATACTATTTAAACACTTTTTGGCCTAATATCAACTACCTTCAGTTCCAGTTAAATGATTTAATATCCAATGGCAGCCAATTTAGGTGTATCAAGTCATATGCAGTTACAAGACTACTAATCTGAATGAGACTATCTGTTGTATCCCGAGCCACCAGGAAGCCAGGGCAGCTGGGTGACTGTCCGTAACAAGAAGCGTAGCCCAAAGCAGAAGCTCATGGTTCACCACCAACCAGTTCACATTTCAAACAGATACTCCCCACTCAGTGACACACCTGCTGAGAAACCAACTCTGGTTATTGGCAGCTCTATCTTGAAGTTAGTGACATTGGCGACCCTAGTCAAATGTATTCCTGGGACCAGAGCGGGCGATGTTGAGTCCTATTTAAAACTGTTGGCTAAGGATAAACGTAAATATAGTAAGATTGTTATTCACGACGGCGGTAACAACACCCAATTACACCAATCGGAGGTTACAAAAAGTAATGTACATTTGCAAAGACTATGTTGGACTACGTAGTTTTCTCTGGGTCCCTGTCGGATCTGACCAGCAATGACATGTATAGCCGCATGTCACCATTCAACTGCTGGCTGTTGAGGTGGTGTCCAGCAAACGACGTGGGCTTTGTAGATAACTGGCAGACTTTTTGGGGGAGACCTGGTCTGATCAGGAGAGACGGCATACATCCCACTTTGGATGGAGCAGCTCTCACATCTAGAAATCTGACTGAGTTTATTTTTAGACCAAAACCATGGCAAACCACAGTTGAGACCAGGAGGCAGAGTTGCAGTCTTACACACTTCTCTTTGCTTCTAGTACAGCAGTCACCCACCCAAACTCACATAGAGACTGTGTCTGCCCCCCGTCCACCTAAATTAATTAACTCAAAAAATAAACAGAAGAGGAGTTGTACACAAAAATCTAATAAAAATAAAGACCACCACTGCAGAAGTACAACAAAATAGGAGAATTAAATGTAGACTCTTAAACATTAGATCGCTCCAATCCAAAGCCATTTTAGTAAATAATCTAATATCAGATCATTGTATTTATATATTTAGTCTCACTGAAACCTGTCTGTGTCATGATGAATATGTTAGCCTAAATGAATCAATCATATTAATACTCACATTCCTCGAGGCACCGGCCAAGGAGATGGAGTTGCAGCCATTTTCAACTCAAGCCTAATAATCAACCCTAAACCTAATCTCAATTATAACTCATTCGAAAACTTGGTTCTTAGTCTTACACATCCATCATGGAAAACTTTAAAGCCTATTCTATTCATTATAGTGCACCACGCTCCATGGCCCCCTGGCCCCAATTTTTATTTGAATTCTCAGAGTTTTTATAAAGTTTAGTCCTTAGTACAGATAAAGTAGTTATAGTAGGTGAATTCAATATTCATATGGATGCTGATAATGATAGCCTTAGAATTACGTTTTTCTCATTGTGAGACTCAATCGGCTTCGCTCAGGGTGTAAATAAACCCACTCACTGTTTCAACCACACCCTGGACCTCGTTCTGACTTATGGCATCGAAATCGAACATTTCATAGTCTTACCACAGAATCCTCTTTTATCGGATCATTAATTCATAACTTTTGAATTCCTGTTACTGGACTACACACTATTAGGCAAAAATGTCTTCTCTGGATGTCTATCTGATAATGCTGTAGCTAAATTTAAGGAACTGATTCCATCAGCACTTAATTCACTGCCATGTTACAATATAACAGAGGACTCCTATGCTAACTTTAGTCCCTCCCACATTGACCATTGTGTTGATAGTACTGACTGTTTCTCTCCCATCGACCTTCACCAACTAACGTCAATAATGTCTTCATTTAAACCATCAACTTGTCTCTTAGACCCCATCCCAACTAGGCTGCTTAAGGAAGTTTTGCCCTTAGTTAGCAACTCTTTACTAGATATAATCAAAAAGTCTTTATTAACAGGCTATGTACTGCAGTCCTTTTTAAAACAGGCGTAATTAAACCTCTTCTTAAAAAGCCTTATCTTAATCCTTATGTTTTAGCCAACGATAGACCCATATCTAACCTTCCCTTTCTCTCTAAGATCCTTGATAAAGCTGTCGCCAACCAGTTGTGTGACTTTTTACATGATAATAGTTTATTTGAGGACTTTCAGTCAGGATTTAGAGTTCATCCAAGCACAGAAACAGCACTGGTGAAAGTTATAAATGACCTTCTACCTGCATTGGACAAAGGACTTGTCTCTGTACTTGTCTTGTTAGATGTTAGTGCTGCATTTGATACCATTGACCATCATATCCTATTACAGAGATTGGAACATTTAATTGGCTTTAAAGTAACCGCTCTAAGTTGGTTTAGGTCCTATTTATCAGATCGATTTCAGTTTGTGCACGTTAACGATAAATCTCAAATGTACTCAAAAGTTAGTCGCAGAGTTCCACAAGGTTCTGTGCTTGGACCAATTCTACTCACCTTATATAGCTTCCTTTAGGCAATATTATTAGGAAACACTCCATAAACTTCCATTGCTATGCTGATGATACCCAATTGTATTTGTCAATGAAGCCCAATGAAACCAATCACTTAGCTAAACTTAAAGTATACCTTAAGGACATAAAGACCTGGATGATCAGCAACTTTCTACTGTTAAACTCAAACAAAACTGAAGTGACTCTGCTTGGCCGCCAACACCTCAGAAACACCTTATCTAATGATAAAGTTACCGTACCATCTATGATCAGGATATGTCCTTTAACTCTCACATAAAACAAACTTCAAGGACGCCTTTTTCACCTACGTAACATTGCAAAACTATGGCACATCCTTTCTCAAAAAGATGCAGAAAAACTAGTCCATGCTTTTGTTACCTCTAGGCTGGATTATTGTAATTCTTTATTATCAGGCTCTCCCAAGAAATCTTTAAATACTCTCCAGCTGATCCAGAATGCTGCTGACAGGAACTAGGAAGAGAGATCCCATTTCTCATGTGTAAGCTTATCTGCATTGGCTCCCTGTAAAATTCAGAATAGAATTTAAAATCCTCCTCCTCACCTACAAAGCACTTAATGGTCAGGCACCATCATATCTGAAAGAGCTCATAGTACCCTATTACCCCAGTAGAACACTTCACTCCATGTACTTAGGCTTGCTTCTGGTTCCTAGAGTCTCCTAAAGTAGAATAGGAGGCAGAGCCTTCAGTTATCAGCTCCTCTGCTTTGGAACCATCTTCCAGTTTTGGTCCGGGAGGCAGACACACTCTCCACATTTAAGAGTAGGCTTAAAACCTTCCTTTTTGATAAAGCTTACAGTTAGGGCTGGCTCAGGCTTGTCTTGAACCATGACCGACATTTGATTCCAGGTCAATGTGTTTGGCACAATATGTAAAAATTGAATGCTTGTCTTACCTGAAACTGGTTCGACATACTACACTGAAGTTCAAGCTCAGCTGCAATTCTCGTGAAAATATCTGTAACAGTAATTCTAGTTTGATGACCTAACACCCAGTGCCTCCTTGATCGCCAATGTTACTGATTGATGCATACTCAACTTTAGAATTTCATTTTGGTCAAAAGGATGAATGTAGTGATGGAGAGGAGATGGTTTTTCCATTTTACTCCCACTTAATCATTTACACAGGTAAAATAGATATATTATATACAAATCTTACATTAGTAGCTAATTACATTTTGCTATTTGTCCTACTCATTAAATTCATGCATAATTTCATTTCAAAATGTTAAAGACGTTCATAAATTTTCCTTTTAGTCAACACACCTGTCACACTTTTACATATTCACAAGTCTGCAAACTGGAATTAAAGATTCAGATCTTTTTAGAATACACTTGGTATACATGTGACCAACAATATGAGTACAAACCGCTATAATTCGCTTGAGTCAGAATGGGCTAAAACAATGTTTGTCATATGGATGCCAACTAGAGCTCAAGCACATTCATCATGTTGTGACATAAAATGTGACGACACATCAAAGATTTAAGTATTGTTTTGAGCAATCTTTTTTCTTCTATTTAATTTACAATTACATGAAAGAGAAAAGCAGCAAATCCTCTAATTTTAGAAGGTGTAATAATCACATTTCTTCCCATATAATCCTCTCTTATCGGACCATTATCTAATAATTTTAATATTAGTTATTTAATACTTTTTTAATTCAATGCCATGTCAAAATATAACAGAGTTTACCTAGGCTAACTTTAGTCCCTCCCAAATTGATCATCTTGTTGATAGTGCTGCAGGCTCACTGCGAATGACACCTGACTCCATTGCCCCTCTAAAAAAGAAGATAATAAAACAGGTTAGCTCCATGGTTTAACTCCCAAACCCACACATTAAAGCAAACATCTTGAATTTCAAAGGAAATTGCATTCCACCAATCTGGAAGAATCCTTCTTACCTTGGCAAGATAGTCTATAAACATATAAGAAAGCCATCTGTAATGCGAGAG
Organism: Xiphias gladius; assembly: GCF_016859285.1. Taxonomy (NCBI): domain Eukaryota; kingdom Metazoa; phylum Chordata; class Actinopteri; order Istiophoriformes; family Xiphiidae; genus Xiphias; species Xiphias gladius. The sequence continues at coordinate 3,779,818 of NC_053407.1, read as the reverse complement.
AAGCCTATTACTCATCATTAATAGAGGAAAATAATAACAGCCCTAGGTTTCTTTTCAGCACTTTTGCAAGGCTATCAAAGAGTCATAGCTCTATTGATCTATGTATTACTATAGCTCTCATCGGTAATGACTTCATGAGCTCCTTTAATGATAAAATTCAAACCAGCAGAGACAAAATTCATCACCTCCTGCCCTCAACCGGCACTGACTTATCTTCAAACACAGGACACATCTGTAAAACCTGATATACAGTTTATTTAGACTGTTTCTCTCCCATCGACCTTCACAAACTAGCTTCAACAATTTCTTCATCTACCCCATCAACCCGTCTCTTTGTCTCCATCTCAAGTAGGCTGCCTATGGAAGTTTAACCCTTAGCAGTCAGTTAGCATTTCTTTACTAGATATGATCAATCTGTCTTTAAAAACAGGCTATGTGCCACAGTCCTTTATAGTAGCTCTAATTAAACCTCTACTTAAAAGTGGAGTAAGTAATTCTAATCCAATACACTTTTTGTCAGACACAGTAAATTTCTCTTCACGGTCTGGTGGTGTTTGTACACAACCCTGGCTCTGTAAATGGGAAATAACGCAGTGTTTCAGACCGATTCACACAATACTATTCCAGCCAATCAGCAACCGGGGGTGTTCAAGGAAAGGAAAGGAATAAGCAGAAGAGGGGAGATAGGAGAGATAGGAGGCAGTTGGAGACGATAAATCTGGCACATGCTAATGGATAGTGACAATTTAAGGATTACCTGGGAAAGGAGAAGTAGAAATCTACCTTTCCCCTGCTGTGTCCACTGGTGGTGGCATGATGGCATCATATACTCCACAACAACATCAAATTGTCAAGAAAGAGAGATGGCCGAGGAACAGCCAGAGGAGAAGGTCAGAATGACAAAAACTGAAAAAGAAGTGCTATGATCAGGCAAGGGCAAAGAGCCGTGTTAACATTGGCGAGGCTTTACAATGGTCCATACTGCATGGTTGGACTGGGTAACAAATTCAGCCCTGGATTTATCCACTGGGACCAGCCTGCACCCCTAATGCAAGGCACAGGGCTGATAAAGGGACTCACGGGGCCAGTAAAAACCACTGACATGGCAGCACACCACGATTTGTCCTGGTAGTCCCGATGGCCAGTCCGACTATGGTGGAGAGACCTCAAAGAGTTGAAAGGCATGAAGATGGATGTGGAGGTTGCTGTTTTTGCTTGACAGCCGGTTAATACAAGTTTTGCTATGTTTCACAGAGTCAACAGGTCAGTATTGTTTTGTCCCGTTTGCTAAGTTTTATGATAGATAATCCCAAGTGGTTAGTTAGCAAGCAGGGCACTGGTGTCACATTTGTGCATCCAGTAATGTTAAATTACTTGTCCAAGGACATTAAGCTTACTTTCTAGATTGCCAAGATATGATGTTGGTGTGATGTTAGCTATAGTAGCAGGAGAGTGGTGAGTATCGCTGTCTGCAATTGGTGTGCTGGCTATGAGAAACCGTCTTGTCCTCTCTGCATATTAGCTTTGCAGCAGCAACTATGGCGACAGTTTGCTGTCTAGTTTTTTGCTCTATATCATGGTATTTGTCCATACAACATGCAAAGGGTTTTATAGCCACAAAAACCTTAAAACACAAGTTTGCTAGCACAGTGGATTTATTTGGTTGGAGCCTAATTCAAAATGCTACGCCAGGTAACGTTGACTTACTTGTTAACTTAGCCACAAACCTATAGGCCTCTCTTCTTTCACTGAAGTTTTGTAAAAAAAAAACTAAACAACTCTTGTTAGATTTATGCCGTTGTGTTTTGGATACTGTTTTTGTGTGGATGTTGCTTTCCAATTCCACACCGTATAAGATGCTCTGGATTCCGCCATTGTGTCATTGCCTTGGTAATGTGCATCCATGAAATTGGGCGACAGAGCTTCTGAAGGAGCACTTAAGGGAGGGGTGTACTTGTTTTCTGTTGAGTTCAAATATCAATAGTCTTTCTACAGAATTGCTTACTCCATCTTTAAAAAGCCTATTGATCCAGGTGTTCTGTGAGTTTGTTTGTGTATGAGTGTGTTTATAACTATTTAGGCCATTCTACAGAACTGGTTCAAAGTCAGAGTTGGAAGCATCTTGGAATAAATATGTCTTTTTCCCCCAACTTTGTATGTCTGTAAATTGTATAATATCCAAGTTACACATTTCTAGTCACTGTAAAATTAATTCTCATATTGTATTTTCAGACAGTTTTGGAATATTTTTCCTCTCCCAAAATTTGTCACTACCCAAACACAAAATATAATATACTAAGAAGGGATATATTGACCTATTAAGATGTCATTTACATCCACCCCGTAAATATATATTTTTAAGTTCTTTTTAAGTATTCACAGTTAAATCAATAAAAAATTATTTTCAATTTATGAGATTCATTGTATTTTGAATCCAATCTTTCTTTTTAAAGGACATAAAATTGATCATACTGTTTCCAAAGTTAAGGATTCATTAGTTTTAACATACATTGAACCAAACACTATCATAAGATCTTAGCTGATAATTCAATATACCTTATTTCTGACAAAACATCCCATGTTTCGGCCGTGACTGCATATTTTTGGTAGTGACAGTAATGTTGCAGTAGTGACCACAATATGTCATTTGCCATGGCTGAATCAGAGTGTCAGCATTTTATGTTCATAAAAATACTAATAACATGCCAAATACACACATACAATCTAACTTGAGATTACTCTTTAATATAATATATAAGGAACAGGACATAGAAGCATGCCTGATGTCACTGGATGCGCAGAGGGCATTTGACCAAATTGAGTGGACATACATGTTTGCTCTTAAAAAGTTTTGATTAGGAGGAAATGTTATAAAATTCATATATTGTATGCAAAACGGAGGCTTGTGTGATTACAAATCAGAAATTATCAGCTCCTTTTACATTACACTGTGGGACCAGGCAGGGATGCCCCCTGTCCCCTTATTTATTTGAAATATCTATGGAATCACTGGCCATCAGCATAAGGCAAAACACTGAGATAACCCCCATTATTATTATTAGTAGGCTATTTTGAATTGAATAATTGAATAATTATTATTGAAGGCTAACCCCAACACATCTTGCTATATGCTGATGATGTACTTTTATTTATAGCTGACCTGGATACATAGATTCAACCTCTGCTAAACCTTCTGGAAACTTTTAGTGCATTCTCTGGGTTTACGATAAACTGGAAAAAAGCAAATTGATGACTCTCACTAACAACATAGAACAACATTTTTTTAGTCTTTATTCAATTCAAAACAGGCCACAGCTCTATTAAGTATCTGGGAATTATTATTATAAGAAAACCTGCATTTTTGCTGCCGAAAAAATGGAATAAGAGAGTGGCTAACTTAAAGTTAATATTGAATTTTGGAAGACGCTACCCTTGTCTATGGCAGGGAGGATTAATGTGATCGAGATGGTAACACTTCCATGGTTCTTGTATCCATTCCAATCAAACCCATCCTTCATACCACTGAAATGTTTGAGAAACTAGATTCAAAAGTTATCCAATTCTTGTGGAACTCAAATTAAACAGAAGCCCTACCTTCCTTGGATTTCTTCAGGTATCTGCAAGCCAGGGATTTCACTAGGAGACACTGCCACGATTTTTAAAGGATCAGTATTCACTCAACCATTGAAAGTATCAACCAACACAACCCAATGAACTGAGGAGCTATCTCCTTTTATTATACTACAATTGGCAGACAATATAAGCACAAACAAGATTAGAGAGGATTGGGAAAGAGAATTCTCTGACGAAAATAACAGAGGAAGTCTAGAAGGAATGTATTGGCAATATTAATAAATGCCATAAAATATGACATATATTGATCCAATTTAATGTTATCCATAGACTTCGTTACAAAATCAAGATTAGATGACATATACCCTTAGGTATCTCCTACCTGTATAATAAATGTAACACACATGAGGGCACCTCATTGCACCTGCTTTGGTCATGCCCAAAGATTCAGCCATTTGGGAAAAGTATAGTTACATTCTTGTCAGAGGTTTATGTTGCCATGATGAAGCCAGATTCATTGATAGGTATTTTGGGCACCACATCAAATAAGGCATATAAAAACCAATCAAAGGCAGTTTTATTATGTATAGCATTAGTGAAAAAAGCTATACTTTAAAAGTGGAAGGAGGAGTCTGTGCCCACCTTTGAAATGTGACCTTGGGAACTGAACAATCATAAATTACATTTGGAAGAGTTGAGATAATATTAACACAAAAAGTCAATGTCATTTGCAAAGGTTCGGCATCCAAATTAAAACCTTTATGGACAACATTGACTGAGGATCTTAATATTCACCAAGTATCATTATTATGTATAAACTTTTAATTTATTTTTAGTTATTTTTATTTTATTTTTAAAGATCTTTTTAATTTGCCTGTGCTACGTCCCTTTTGGTTTTTTTTAAGTATTCTTGGTACTTCACTGGGTCAACCTTTGTCTATATTCTGTCAGTCTCTCTGCTCCAGGTTTGCCATTTTGTTTAGGCACGTTGGTGTTTTGTCTTTCTCCCTGTATAAGTCAACCATAAAAATTAACATTACTGACACATTTTAAGTCAATGATACTTATTAGAAAGCAATGGCAAAAACAGTGCTAGTCTGACTACAACTGCTCAAAATGTTTTTGATATATACAGTGATAATACCGTCTAATTGTGGATTCTTTCCTGTGTATTTTAATTCACTTGTGTCTGTACTGCACCACTAATGTAACAAACTGGCTTAAAGGTGCAGTCATATATTTCAATCTAATAGACCTATTTGGAGTGAACTCACAGTTACATAACTGCAGTTGTGCACACATTGTGGTGGCAGAAAAACAGCGGAAACAAGAGGAGAATAACTAGCAAGATCCCCTGAATAAGGAAAAAAGTTGTCCTGTTGTGCTGTTGATGCCAGGATAGGAATACGAAAGAGATGACCTTCATTTTTACGCGCTTTAAAGCTAAACACAGACGTTTATGGTAGCAAGCCATCAACTGGACAGACTGGACTGATGCAATCGCTGTTTATCACACACAAAGGCAAAATCGATGATGTAGTTAATAAAGATAAATTAGTAACAGCAGCAGCTACAAAGCTGGCATTCTCAGTATGCTATTTCATAATGGTAAACATTATTGACCAATGCAACATTAATGTGTAAGCTGAAGCTTATTCATAGACAGTTTAGCTATAACAGCTAAGCTGTCCATGAATAAGATTGCATTTATGCAAGTATTTAATGAATGAATGGGGCATACGGTAATATTTTATCTGTAATATGACATTTACTTTACACTATGACTGAGCACAAACTTAGCTAAGCTTTGGGACCACATAAAATCCTTGGCATTAAAACTTAGTGGGATGTCTTACAGGGGAGGTATCCATAAATCCAGAAAGTCCAGACTTTGTTCCCTCATTTTCTACTTATTCACTTATTTAACCTGCATTCTGCTGACATACGATTAAAATAATGGGAGTTATGTGTGTACTCAAAAACATTGCTGTCAGACAGTTGTAGACAGTCCTGGCTCCGTAAATGGCTAACAAAGTGGCTCAGACCAAACCATACACTATTCCAGCCAATCAGCATATTGCCTCAGGAGCACGGAAGGGTGGGGTGTAATTTGATTGGCTAATTTTTATGGGGTGTGACTTAGATTGGCTTCTGCTAGAATCACAGACTGCACCTATAAGTGTTATATTTCAGCTAGCCATCAAACTACAACAAATTACACATAACAGAATTTTAAATGACACGGAATTTATTCTAAAATACTTTTGATTTGCCTAACTGTGCTAAAATTTTGTTTATTTCTCCAAAATATAGGATTAAGTGTTCACTTTTGTGAATCATGTTACAGCTGAAACTTCACCACGTTTTGGTTGTTACTGTTTCGGTAGTAATTTTGAGCTTATCTCAAAGATGCTAGTCAGTACATGGCAAATTAGCACAGTCCTGAACAGTTTTACACACATAAAACCTAAATTTTCTGCAATTAAGACCTAAAAGTTTGCTTAAAGGAAATAGGTGTTTGGTAGTGATAAATGATGATTTTATAAATACTGAGCTTATTGCTATATGAAATATTATTTTGGGTTTCAATAGATAACAGAAGGCTCATATCAAACATCTCTCAAGATGTCTCAAGATTTGGATACGTAAATACTTTTTAAACTTGTTTTTTGGTTGTAGAAGAGCAGTATGCACCAATTCAGTAGAATGACCCATATTTATTGGCCATTATATACACACCATTCAGCCACAACATTAAACAGTTACCGTACAGTTACAGTAACTGTCAAGAATGCTGCTGCACATACACTGACAAGAATTCGGGAAAGAGATCATATTTCTCCCGAATTAACTTCTCTGCACTGGCTCTCTATAAAATCCAGAATAGAATTTCAAATCCTTTTCCTCACCTGCAAAGTCCTTAATGGTCGGCACCATCATATCTTAAAGATCTCATTCTAACCTTGTAAATACTGTAGCACCACAAGGATAACGAAAAGCACGACACGGAAACAGGCACAGGGTAATAAAAGTCTTTACTTGCCAAAAGGTTTGGTATGCAGGTAGACAGTCAGCAGATCATGCAAACAAATCCGACAGGGAATAGGGCAGATGGAAAACTTGCAAGAATCATTAACTAGGAAAGGCAAACACTAGGAAATATTGCTGGAACGCTTGACACAAAGGACGAAGACGAACTGGTACAGGGGGAGGGAAACACTGAGACTAAATACATTAAGACAATGAGACACGGGTGAGACCATTCACGTCAGGGCAGACAATCACACTGGCGAGAGACACATAAGGGCAGGAAGTAAAGGATCTTAGACAAGAGGACATGTGAGAAACACAAAGTGTTTGAATGATGAAAAATATGAAACAAGGAAAACACCCCCTTAGGACACGAAGTGGGACATGACAACCTATAACCCCACTAGAACACTGGAGCAGAGATGTTGAAAATAATGGACAATATTTGTTTTTTTAACGTTTGTTTGACTAATTCATTTTATTTTATTTTGCGTCACTTTTAATTTATTTTATTTTTTGCAGTTCTGTCTCGTTTTGTCCTTTTTGTGTCTATTGCTCTTAGTTTTGCATGTTTAAGAGTAGGCTTAAAACTTTACTTTTTGATAAAGCTTATAGCTAGGGCCATTTTGAGTTTTCCTTGAACCATCCCCTAGTTAAACCTGGTTTATACTTCTGCATAATAATAAAAATAAACTTTATTTATATAGCTCTTTTCTCAACATTGTTACAAAGTGCGTTCCAAAAATAAAACCAGACAAAGACATAAAAGAAACATTAGCACAGAGGAAGTAAAAACAATACAATGAATAAGATCAAATAAATAGGAATAAAACAGTATAAATAAAAACTTGTGTCAAACATTTCCACAAGCTTTCACAAAGAGAAAAGTTTTAAGAAGAGATTTAAAAGAAGCTAAAGACTGTGTGTTTGAGTTCAGTAGGCAGAGAGTTTAATAGTGTGGGGGCTCTAATCGCAAAAGCCTGGTCACCCTTTGTCACAAACTTTGACCTGGGAATAACCAAACAGGGCTCCATCTGCAGATCTCAATGATCAAGAGGGCACATACCAGGTCAATAAATCAAAGCAGTACTTAGGTGCTAGGTGCTCAATTTTATTTTATTTATATAGCGCCAAATGAGTCAGCACTTGGCGACAGCGGCAAGGAATAACTCCCTTTTAACAGGTAGAAACCTTTAACAGAACCTGGCTCCTGGTGGGCGGTCGCCTGCCCCGATTGGCTGGGTTGAGAGCGAGAGGGGGGAACATAGCACAGTAGACATATAAATAAGATGTTTAACAATAATGAGACTAATAATAAAACTAATAATTATAATAATAGGGTGAATAATAGTACCTATAAAAATAAATATAATAATAGTTGGTAATCATAATATTTGAAGGTGTTGTGGGCGTTGAGCAGGATCATGGGGGCAGTATGTGGTTTGCAGTCACAGATCCAGACTTTCTTGCAGCAGGGGCAGAAATACCCGCAGAAAGCGACAGGAAGAGCGATAGGAGAGAGACGAGAAAGCACAAAACTACGGGAGAGAAAAGAAATCAAGTTAGTAATGAACATTGATGCCATATGAATTTGTGGAATGCAGATGGAGAGGAAGAGGAGTAGAGAGGAGCTCGGTGCATCATGGGAAATCCCCCGGCAGTCTTAGCCTATAGCAGCATAACTGGGGTGGTTCAGGACAAGCCTGAGCAAGCTCTAACTATAAACTTTATCAAAAAGGAAGGTTTTAAGCCTCTTAAATGTGAAGAGGGCGTCTGCCTCCTGGACCAAAACTGGTAGAGCCTGATAACTAAAGGCTCTGCCTCCCATTCTACTTTTGGAGACTCTAAGCAAGCCTAAGTTCTGTGAACGCAGTGTTCTACTGGGGTCATAGGGTACTATGAGCTCTTTCAGATATGATGGTGCCTGACTATTAAGTGCTTTGTAGGTGAGGAGGAGGATTTTAAATTCTATTCTGAATTTTACAGGGAGACAATGCAGATAAGCTAACACAGGAGAAATGTTATCTCTTTTCCTAGTTCCTGTCAGTACTTGCGCAGCAGCATTCTGGATCAGCTGGAGAGTATTTAAAGATTTGTGTGGAGATCCTGATAAGGAATTACAATAATCCAGCCTAGAGGTAACAAAGCATGCACTAGTTTTTCTGCATCTTTTTGAGGAAGGATATGCCTGATTTTTGCAATGTTATGTAGGTGAAAAAAGGTAGTCCTTGAGGTTTGTTTTATGTGAGAGTTAAAGGATATTTCCTATTCAAAAAGAACTCTGATTCCTAACAGTGGTGCTGGAGGCCAGGGCAATGCCATCCAGAGTAAATATATCATTATATAATGCATTTGAAGTGTTAGGGGCCAAGCATAATAACATCAGTTTTGTCTGGGTTTAACAGCAGAAAGTTGCTGGTCATCCAGTTCTTTATGTCCTTAAGGCATACTTGAAGTTTAGCTAAGTGATCTGTTTCACCAGGTTTCATTGACAAATGCAATTGGGTATCATCAGCATAGCAATGGTAGTTTATTGGGTTTTTCCTAATAATATTGTCTAAAGGAAGCATATATATAAAAGGTGAATAGAATTGGTCCAAGCTCAGAGCCTTGTGGAACTCCCAGACTAACTTTGAGTATATGGGGGATTTATCATTAACGTGCACAAACTGAAATCGATCTGATAAATAGGACCTGAACCAACTTAGAGCGGTTACTTTAAAGCCAATTAAATGTTCCAGTCTCTGTTATAGGATATGATGGTCAATAGTATCAAATGCAGCACTAACATCTAACAAGACAAGTACAGAGACAAGTCCTATGTCCGATGTAGTAAGAAGGTCATTTGTAACTTTCACCAGTGCTGTCTCTGTGCTTGCATCCTCAAATAAAACTAATTATCATGTAAAAAGTCACACAACTGGTTGGCGACAGCTTTCTCAAGGATCTTAGAGAGAAAGGGAAGGTTAGATATGGGTCTATAGTTGGCTAAAACATATGGATCAAGAGTAGGCTTTTTAAGAAGAGGTTTATTTACAGCTGTTTTAAAAAAGGACTGCAGTACTTGGCCTGTTAATAAAGACTTTTTGATTATATCTAGTAAAAAGTTGCTAACTAAGGGTAAAACTTCCTTAAGCAGCCTAGTTGGGATGGGGTCTAAGAGACAAGTTGATGGTTTAGATGAAGACATTATGCAATTTAGTTGGAGAAGGTTTAAGTATACATCAGGTTACACAGCTGTTTCTAAAGGTGCCTGTGTTTGAAGATAAGTCAGTGCCGGTTGAGGGTGAATTTTGTCTCTAATAGTTAGAATTTTATCATTAAAGAAGCTCATGAAATCGTCACTACTGAGAGCTATAGGAATTCATGGATCAATGGAGCTATGACTCTTTCAGCATGGCTACAGTGCTGAAAAGAGACCGAGGGTTGTTTTTATTTTCCTCTGTTAGAGATGAGTAATAGGCTGCCCTGGCATTAGAGAGGGCCTTCCTATATGTTTTAAGACTATCACGCCAGGCTAAGTGGGATTCTTCCAGTTTGGTAGAACGCCATATCCTTTCAAGTTTTCATGTAATTTGCTTTAATATGCGGATTTGGGAGTTAAACCATGGCGCTAACCTCCCTTGTTTTATTATCTTCCTTTTTAGAGGGGCAATAGAGTCGAGTGTCATTCTCATTGAGCCTACAGCACTATCAACAAGATGATCAATTTTGGAGGGACTAAACTTAGCATAGGAGTCCTCTGTTGTATTGTAACATGGCAGTGAATTAAGTGCTGATGGAATCAGTTCCTTAAATTTAGCTACAACACTATCAGATAGACATCTAGAAAAGACATTTTTGCCTAATAGTGTGTAGTCCAGTAACAGGAATTCAAAAGTTATGAAATAATAGTCCGATAAAAGAGGATTCTGTGGTAAGACTATGAAATGTTCAATTTCAATGCCATAAGTCAGAACGAGGTCCAGGGTGTGGTTAAAACAGTGAGTGGGTGTATTTACACCCTGAGTGAAGCCAATTGAGTCTAACAATGAGATAAACGCAGTTCTATGGTTATCATTATCAGCATCCATATGAATATTCAATTGACCTACTATAAACTACTTTAGAATAGGCTTTAACGTTTTCCATGATGGATGTGTAAGACTAAGAACCAGGTTTTGGAATGAGTTATGATTGAGTTTAGGTTTAGGGTTGATTATTAGGCTTGAGTTGAAAATGGCTGCAACTCCGCCTCCTTGGCCGGTGCCTCGAGGAATGTGAGTATTAATATGATTGATTCATTTAGGCTAACATATTCATCATGACACAGACAGGTTTCAGTGAGACTAAATACAATCAATATTATGAGCTGATATTAGATGATTTACTAATACTGCTTTGGATTGGAGAGATCTAATGAGTCCACATTTAATTCTCCTGTGTTGTTGTACTTCTGCAGTGTTGATCTAAATTTTTATTAGGTTTTCTGTGTACAACACCTCTTCTGCATGTCGTTTGCTGGACACCACCTCAACAGCCAGCGGTTGAATGATGACATGCGGCTATACATATCATCACATGTCATATTAGGCAGGGGCCCAGAGAAAACTACGGAGTCCCATATTGTCTTTGCAAATGTACACACCGACTCAATATTACTTTTCGTAACCTCCGATTGGCGTAATTGGGTGTCGTTACTGCCGATGTGAATAACAATCTTACTATATTTACGTTTATCCAGTTTTAAATAGGATTCAACATTGCCTGCTCGGCCCCCAGGAATACATTTGACTAGGGTCGCCAATGTTGCTAACTTCAAGATAGAGCTGCCAATAACCAGAGTTGGTTTCTCAGCAGGTTTTTCACTGAGTGGGGAGTATCTGTTTGAAACATGAACTGGTCGATGGTGAATCATTGGTTTCTGCTTAGGGCTATGCTTCTTGTTACGGACAGTCACCCAGCCACCCTGGGTTCCCGGCTACTCAGGAGCTGCCAGGGTGAGAGTGGGAGCTACGCCAGGATGGCTTGCATTGGCTACTGGGGGCTGGCTAACTACCGCGCCAACTCCTACTAACTATTATCACTGCAAATGAACTACAATTTTTACATGTGCGATTATCGCTAAAGGAGGCAGATGAATAACTAAATGAGACACACCGAGCAAGAGAGAGCAGGAGAGTGAACAAGACTGATCAACATTTTTGACTCGATCATTGAAACAGAGGCATTAAATATTACCCTTAAATTCATAGCAGCCTCCTTAATATTTGACAGACTGCCAAGATTAGTACCAACAGAGCTCATGGAATTAGGGGCACCAAACAGAATGACCTCACACTTATTGTTAAATTTAAGGAAGGTTTGGGACATCCAGGATTTAATATCAGTGAGGTAGCATGGCCAAGACGCAGTATGTATATTGAAAACAGAAGAGCCCTGAGGGACACTGCATCCCAGCTGAGCAGTGGTGGAGATAGCGTTACCCCGGGTGACAGTCTGTCTGCAGTTAGCAATAGGTCATCAACAAATGCTATCTCAGTACTATAAAGTGCTCTGAAACCAGACTGGAAACTGTTAAAAACACTATTAATGTTCATAAAAGATAATGGTGCAATTTGGTCAAGGATGGATATGCACTGATCTTTAAATGAATTTAACAGTACATCTGGATCAAGCATATACACCAAATTAAGTCACATAGGGGAGAAATGAGATGAAAGTACCAGGTCCAAGGTGTGACCTTTAGAATGTGTGGTCCCTTTAAGAGATTGAATGAGGTTATATTAATCTATTTATATCTAAAAAAAAAAAAAAAAAAAAGGTTTGGGGATGATATCATAAATGAACATTAAAACCCCAAAGAATAAGCACCCTGTCATATTCAGGTATTACAATGGATAGAAAAAAAATCAATCAGAAATAAAAACGATTTAGGGGGGCCTATAAATCAAGATGCAAAGTAGGATGGGGGGCCCGTGATTAAGAAACTTAAAACTTTAAAAGGAAATAAAATTACCAAAAGTAAAATGATGGCACTTAAGGAGTAACCTATATAAAAAAAAAAAAACAGCTAGACCATCCCCTCTTCCAGAGAGGTAATATCAAAATATGCAAAAGCAGGGGGTCTATTCTCAATCAGGCAAACAGTGTCCCCTGGGGAGATCCATGTCTCAGTAATAAAAAAAAAGTCCAGATAATTAGAAACAAAATCAGAAAATAGGACGTAAGTTGTTATTATTTACACCTCTAGATATGCCATGTGGAGGGGAAAGCTGTTTCCACACTGTGTGTGGAGGTCCCTGACTGAGGACGGAGTGTACGGGCAGGTGGGTGACATGCCAAGGGACCAACATCAGGCCTAGAAGAAGGATTCCCTGCTGGCTCATGGCAAGGAAGACAGCCAGAACGTCTGAGCAAATCCTCTATCAGCATCCCACAACGACAAGTGGACGTTGCCCAGGATGAGGGTCATTAATTTGGCTTCACAGTGGAGCGGCAAGCCACTTGAACACTGTTAGCCACCAGTGGAGGGGAGCTCACTGTGTCAGTAGGCGCTGTTTTTGGAGGTTGGGTCCAGATCAGAAAGGAACCTCAGGAGTATCAGGTGGGTGGACTGGAGTGTCGTCATACAGGGCTGCGTAGCGGTTGGAGAGGTTTTGGTGAGGTGGTGAGGCAACCCCATCCAAATCTCTCTTGCGACCACTTCAGCCTAGGACAACTGATGGTTTGGTGTTGAGCAGGAGGAAAGTTGTGTACAAGTGGAGGGGTCCCATAGAACAGTGTCAGAGGCAATCTGTTTAGACTGCCCAGATGCCATACTAGTTTAGCAGGATGACATACAAGGATCGACACAGCTTACAGTGTAGCCTATGCAAGTGGCTTACGCCACTGAGAGCATTTATACTTGGTGGGCGGTGAGGTTTCCATGCCACTGTGTGTATACTTCAAACAATGGTGACTTAAACTGAATGGATCATGTTGGAGTTGGAGCTAATGAATGTTGAACAAGTAACTTTTACTGAAATTACTGCAACGCAGAAAAAAAGAGAAGATGTCAGAAGAGATTGCGTGTACAACCATTGAACTGATTGAACAGAGGGTGGGTGAGTTTTCTGTGCTTGACTGGCCACTGTGAGACATGGTCAAGACATGCTAGACATTAGTAGACTAATCACGGTTGTTGCAGTCTGCATTGCTGCGACGTATAGTTACATTTCAAGGAGGGTGCACGTCAGGCTGCAGTGTAGGCTATGGTGTTAACACGGCTACACTGTACCTACGCCGTACCTAGAGCATCGATTCAATGCAGATGTATAAGTTTACCTTTATGCTGCTATAGGCCTAGACTGTTGGGGGAATTCCCGTAATGATTTCCTTGTTCTGCTTTCTGTAGGTATTTCTGCCCTACAGAGTCTGGATCTGTGATTGAAAACCGCCTACTGCCTACATGATCCTGCACAGCGCCCACTGCTAAAATTATTATTATTACTCTTAATATTATTAATAAAACTTGTGGTACTGGGATCCATGCTTGGAAGAAAAATTGAATCAGATTTGGGAATAAATTATAATAATAAACTAGACCTGAAAGCAGGTATTAATGGGGTCCAAGCCCCTGGTGTGATTTTCAACCAGCGGCCTGTCAAGGCGATGCAAGTCTCAGGTTGAGAGCAGCACAGAGATCGAGAAACTTTCCACCAAGGTTGGAAAGTTTGAGGGGTATTCCAGAAAGCATGGTTAAGATAGCCTGGCATAAACTCTGGACTTGAACCTGTTGTGAATTACCCCCAGTTTTGGGGTAAGTGATCTGACAATCATGATGGTCCTTACATGCATTGTATAACAATGTATGCAGATTAGACTTCAACATAAGATGAGTTTGAAAAAGCTGCTTTCGCATATTTTTCAACTTTTTGTAAAAGCGTCACCTAGTGGCCAATATTCAAATTTTTCATAGCAAACTACTGGCCCCAGTTTCCTGTTAATTGGAAAGACCTACATAAAGATATGACATTGCTTCCTTTGCAGGTTTTTCCTTTATACATTTTGCATTTTTTGAAGTATTGGAATTCTTTTAATACCTTGCGATCATGAGAGTACATAGTTACATGCAAAATGTTATGCAGATCACACTTACAGTAGTAATATTTTAGCATATTTTATGATTTTGCAAACAAAAGTGCCTAATCAATTGGCATCAAATTTTCCACAGCGCCTCAGTAGACGATGGGAAAGTACTGCTCCACGTTTCACGATAATAGGAGTGATGGTTGCCGGGATATGCAACACTTCCTGTTTTGACTGCAACCAATACGAAGTCGCTCCTTTTTAAGTTGCACATTTTTTGGATTATAAAAATTCTTTTAATAAAATGTTTCATCACGAAAGTCCATAGATTCTATGTGCAAAGCTGTTGTGCAGATCGGACTCACAACCTTCGAAGAGTTTTAAAAAACTATTTTTGCATATTTCCTGATTTTGCAACAAAAGTGCCACCTACTTGCCAATTGGTGCCAAACTTTGCACAGAGCCTCAGTGGACCACGAAAAACCTTTTCTGAATAATTAAATATCTTTCAACAAATTTTTTAATCAAGATATTCCATAGATTGTATGTGCAAGGCTTTGTGCAGATTGGTCTCACAACCTAGGAAGAGTTCGAAAAATTAGGTATTGCATATATTGCAGTTTTGCAAAACAAAATATTGGCAGAAATAGGCATGACCTATATCACAAGATTTAGCTAAATTCAGGGAACATGTACAACTAAAGTCATTCAATGTGCCATATACTATGTGGGAGTTGCTGGCCAAATTGTGCTTACCTTGATAATAGGGCCACCTGTGTGTGCACCATTCTATACCCTCCCTCAAAATTTCACTGACCTAACTCTTACAGCGTACTCTGCATTACCACTTTTACCAATGGAAGAATAAAAAAAAAAAAACCTAAGTGTTAAAATAGGGATCCCAGCACTGCTTGTACTGGGAACCATGCTGCTTTGCATGCATAAGAACAAAAACAATAAGGCTCATTCCTATATTCATTTTTTATTATATTATATATATATATATATATATATATATACGCGTATACACACATGCAAACACACACACACACACGTGCACACACATGCGTATACACACACACACACACACACACACACACATGCGTATACACACACACACACAAACACACACATGCGTATACACACACACACAAACACACACATATGCGTATACACACACACACACAAACACACACATATGCGTATACACACACACACAAACACACACACATATGCGTATACACACACACAAACACACACATATGCGTATACACACACACACAAAAACACACACATATGCGTATACACACACACACAAAAACACACACATATGCGTATACATACACACACACAAACACACACACATATGCGCATACACACACACACAAACACACACATATGCGTATACACACACACACAAACACACACACATATGCGTATACACACACACAAACACACACATATGCGTATACACACACACACAAAAACACATATGCGTATCCACACACACAAACACACACATATGCGTATACACAAACACACAACCCACACACACACAAACACACACATACACACACACATATACGTATACACACATGCGCACACACACACACACACACACACATATACACACACATCAGATAAATAGATAGCACTCTATCTCTCTCTCTAATAAAATACATGAATAAGAGAAAACCATCCCATAGTTAACCCACACTTTAAACCTTGGAAATGTACCATTTATGTAGCACCACCTCGGTTTAAGCTGTAGGCACTTTGTTTCTTTTTAAACATTGAGAATGATTAGCTGCCTTGTTAGTGTGTCTATCATGTAGGCACTACACTTTGATCTGTTTATCTGTTTATGCCCTGTACACTATCACCGTATCATACAGGATGTCTGCCTAAGTGGAATTACAGATATAAACATTTTAAATTTCTTCCATTGACCAATGACGCTTTCCACGTTTGTCACATTTGACAGTCTTCTTGATATGTCAACTTCATGAGCAAGAGCTTTTTTTGGATTTAGTGAAGTGTGGGATATGAAGGGTACTTCCATTCGCCAAAAGGACCTCCCTAATCAAAAACCCTGATTTCATCATTTGGCTCCAGTAGTTTAAATAATCCTGATTTTTATTTCTTTGTTAGGGTCTGAGTCAACAGTATTTTATATCAAAGCATTAATAAGTGTATTTCTCTTTCCCAATGTACTCACAGAATTGACAATAAAAAGCATCAACAATGAATATTGTTTTAACTCTTACTTTGAAAACGTCCTGCCTCAGAACAAGTCTTTGACCCAATGACAAGTAACATTAGTATGCTAGCAACAATTAGCATTAGCTTGCCTGCTTAACACTGGCTCACTACTAACCCATGTTGCTCTAAAGATTCCCTTTGTTCAGCCATACTTCAAACTGTTATCAACAAACACAAATCTCTAAAACATGAGACTGCTCCTTCAATGACTAGCTCAAACATAAAGAAATCGGAGAAATCTTTTGATCTGTCCCACCAGTTTTTAATCACAGAGGCTAGGCTTTCAGTTACACTCACATTCAATGTCAAAGTTTTACTCAAGTATATTATAATGTCTATTACCCAGGTTCTGTTTATATTCAGTTTGCCTGCAGGAAATATGAAAACACAGTTCAGATCAGAGGCTGATTCTGAAAGTTTCTCCCATCTCCACACAGGATCTCTGAAGCTCAGCCAGAATGACCATTGGGTTCTTGGTCACCTCTCTTACCAAGGCCGTTCTCCCCCAATTGATCAGTTTGCCTAGTTGGGCAGCTCTAGGAAGACTCTCTGGTTGTTCTAGAGTTCTTCCATTTAAGAATTATGGAGGCCACTTTGCTCTTGGGTACCTACCAGCAGATTTCTTTTTTCTGTTGGCTTCCCCAGATCTGTGCCTTAACACAATTCTGTCCCTGAGCTCTGCAGGCAGATCCTTTGACCCCAAGGCTTGACTTTTGCTCTGATATGCATTGTGAGCTGGGAGACCTTACATAGACAGGTGTGTGCCAATCCAAATCATGTCCAATCATTTGAATTTACCAAAGCTGGACTCCAATCAAGGTGTACAAACTAAGAAGGAAAGGATACTCAAGGCTCCCGCAGTTTGCCACAAACACACTTTTAAAAATATCAGTTCTCTGAGGAACGTGGGGTAGATTATCAGGTTCCTTTAGGAACCCTTTTTTCCAGAATGGTCTAGAACCACTTTTGGTGCTTCAGAGCACCATTTCCTAACCATCTGAGGTTCCTCTAGGAACTTCATCTTATTTGTGGATTCTTTGAGGCCTATTATTACTGCTGAGGTGTATGTTTATATATGTAGAGCTTTGTTTATAGAGGCCCTAGGTCAAAGGTCCTCAGAGGTTGCCTCACAGTTTGGGAAAGGAAGTTTATGCTTTGTGATCGAAACCATACGTTAGTGACAGTTTTTAGGAAAACAACTGCCTTATTTAAGAGTCGGTAGTCAAGACTGATTTTCAGAGTGGTTCATTGGCTTCACACCCTCGCACAAGCAGGTCTGCAGATGCTTGACTTGACGCTGTTCTTCTTTGTAATAAACCTTTATTACAAAGCCCTTGAGGGACATTTGATAATATCTATGAGCTTCCATTGAGAGGACGTATTGAATCTGCTAAAATATGAGCCCTGAGAAGAACATTTTTATTGTAGAAAAAGTAGGGAGAACAGCGAGGATGTTTTGTGTGCATAAGAATGAGCAAGAAATAAGATAGGATGGGAAAGATAACCTTCTGATAAAATTGCCAATATTAAAACACGCATTTGGTTTTGATGAGGGACCGATTGAGTGATTGATGAGCGTGTATTTTTTCCTCTGTTTTTACTTTTTGCCTCTCTGTGTGTGTGAGAGAGAGAGTGAGAGAGTGCTGCACCCTCCCTTCCCTCTTGGTCAGAACCTGAAAAAAAAAAAAAAAAAGAAAAAAGAAAAACTGACGAACCGGGGCTTAGAGTAAATGGATAGTCTTTACTTTAAGGACATGTGAGCCTATTTCAGGTAGAATAACTTGGAGATTTAAGATATTATTAGAATGAAATAAATTAAAATAAGACTTTTGATGCTCTGAAGTTGGCTAATTTATTTCACTTTTTGTTACTGATTGTGGCAATACAGTGGTTTGTAATTACTTTAAATGGGAAATTGAAGAGAGGAATAACCTAAATAAACTTTTGAAAAAAAAAAAGAAAAAAAAAAGGGGGGTTGATTTGATTTATAATAAGGGAGTATAAGGTAATTATTACAATGGGCAGGTAGAAATTTGTGGTTTCAACAATTGACTCATCTGTGAGATCAATTAAGGACATGAATTGCCCATGTGTGGTGAGAATTCCACCACCAGGCACATGGCCTGCAATTATGGAAAAGGTACCAGAACCGCTGCTTCCTAAGTGTCAATCTTATGCACTATCATGGCTGGTGTATCAGCAGAATTCAAGAGAAGATAAGGTTATGGCTTTATCAGTACATCTGTTTAGACCAAGATGTTTAGACCCATGTTAATGGGCATGAACACAAGACTGTTGATGGGTTATATACAATGAAACCTTTCATACACCACACCGCAAACAGAGTAAAACTGAGGTAAAGAACCAAACTTTGCGTGCAAATGTGACTTTTAGAGCCATTTGGTGTATTTGTGGTGATAAAGCATACTTATTTCTGCCATATGGATGGACCGGATGCTGTTACATGGCAAGATTGAAGCTTCCATATGAAGTTATGGCGGTCCAGAAGGGACAAGCACCTGATGAGGTCGAATTTACTGCTGTTCCTGGTAGTAGGAAGAAAAGGGAAATGGCCAAATTTCATAATCTGGAGTCCTATTATTGGAGGATTAGTCTTGGAGAGAAATGGGGTATAGGACTATTTCCATGGTATGGTGTAACATTTTTGGCCGATCATATTGATAATATCACCTACACCTTGCAGGGTTTTGCAAATGAGACTATAAAGGGGTTTGAATACTTGTCAAACACCCAAAGGAGTCACAGACTGACATTGCCACACGATATGGCTCTTGATTATATTTTAGCCAAACAAGGTGGCCTATGTGTGGCTTTGAATTTAACTGGTGATGCCTGTTATACTTTGATTCCTGACAACTCTGATAATATCACTAGCGTTGTAGATGTATTGAAGAACATTAGGGATGCGTTTGGCGCATCACAAGGAGCTGGATGGTCTGCTAATGTTTGGTTACGAGACAGATTTGGAGTCTTAGGTTGATTCAAATTTTGATAGCAGTTCTTATATCACTGTGTGTGATGTTTTGCTTTTGTACGCTGCTACTGACCTTTGCAAAAGCAATGATATTAAGATGGGTTGGAGTTGTGATGCCTGGAGATCAGGTACAGATGCCACTACTACGTAAGACTGACCCAGACGACGAAGATGAGGAACTGGTGGTAGAATGCAAATTGATTGAGAAATATCCTTTTTGAATATGATTAAATTATTATTGATGCATTTATTTTTGGTATTATTTAGCTATTTTGTAGTGTCTTACTATGGAGAGGTATAATCGAAGGGGGGAAATGGAAATGTGAATATTAACTTGGGATAATGTGATAATCTGCATCTGATGTTTTTTCTTTTTGCAAGATATTGGTTGGTGTTGTCTTTCATTTCTCCTAGAATGGTATTGGGGAAAAACCACTGTGAGGGTGGCTGACTGTTCGGGGACCCTGATGTTCCCAAACACTCAAAACAAGGAGGGTGAAAAATGGACGAAGGGCCCTGAACAAGGACACTGTGGGACTAAAATGTCTGGACTCAAAAGACCATCAACACTACAACGCGAGTCGACGCTGCTGAGGAGCTGCAGTGTGATACCTTCTTATGTCTTTTATATATATATGTATACATTCTACAGTGTTAGATGTAATCGGGGCTATTGATCATATTTAAAGTAGGACATTTATATGCAGAGTCCAAAATGATAATTTGCTTTACTTGGGGATCTTTTCGCTTTAATGGCTTTAAGAATATTGTTCTTTGTCAGTAGGAAAATACACTGGGACTTCATTTATTTTCTTTTTCTCGGTGCTTAGGGAGATTGGTGCTAGGCAGGGAAAGGTCCATTGGAGGGTCAGATGGGACTACCAGCCTGAATTTGGACATTATTTTGTTTTATTTCTGAGGTTTCCATATGTATTTGCCTAGGACATATCTCTATATGTTTTCATAAATTCTTATAATTGGCTTGGAGTACTATATGTGGTCGCTTAAGGCAGCGAGGGCCGTGAGAAGAATTTCCTGTCTTGATTGATTGATGAAACTTGTGAAAAAGGAAAGCTGCCTGACAGGTTTTTGCTCTCACACTCCATAAGTTTGTTGTTTGGCTAAGGTTAAGCTGCGACAAGCAGTATAGGAAGAACTGTCTTTCTTGGTACATTTGTAAACATAATTCTTTTCTTTTTGAGGCTTTGCAAGCCTCAAAGGGGGGAAATGAGGTGTATGTTTATATATGTAGCGCTGTGTTTATAGAGGCCCTAGGTCAAAGGTCCTCAGAGGGTGCCTCACAGTTTGGGAAAGGAAGTTTATGCTTTGTGATCGAAACCATACATTAGTGACAGTTTTTAGGAAAACAACTGCCTTATTTAAGAGTCGGTAGTCAAGACTGATTTTCAGAGTGGTTCATTGGCTTCACACCCTCTCACAAGCAGGTCTGCAGATGCTTGACTTGACGCTGTTCTTCTTTGTAATAAACCTTTATATGCAATCAAGACAGTGTCAGCGGAGTCTCCTTCATCCTCTTCATATCATCAACACCATCAAATAAACTACACTACTGCTGCAACTACTACTACCACTACAACTTCTACTACTAAACCAAAAGTTTACAACACCAAATTTAATTTGAGGATAATGTTTTTTCTTTAATACATTAAGAATTTAAAGAAGAATGCAATAATGAGGTGACACAGTAATAATAAACATTATAAAAAAGCCTTAAATAAATACTTACAAAAATTACACAAAACAAATAAGCAATAAATAAACAAATAAATAAATACATAAACAAAAAAAGAATTAGCAAAAGCAGTACTAAAATTACTTTAAAATTTCAAAACTGGCACCAGCAGATTAGTCATTTCACAGCCAACAAAGAAATCCAACATATCATTTTGATAGGGAAATATTAATTTAAGTTCTTTATCAAGTAAAAGTACATTAGATTGTTACAGATTCACAAATGCTAGGAATTAAATGCTTTTCTCAGATTTATATCGCTATAAAATGAAACCTTTGGGTTTTTTTAGCTGCTCATCAGGAAGTAATCTGAAGACATTTTGACATTTTATGGATAAATTATTTTATCAACAAACATAAACAGAATACTCAGAAAAATCCATGTTTGGGAACCACAAATCCTCAATAAGAAGAAAAATACTACAAAAAATACAAGAATTTCAACATGTGTTGGCATATATCTTAATGTTCCAGGGCCTTTGTTACTTTGACGTCTAAAATTATTTTTAGCATCTTTTCATTCAAATGTTAAGCAATAAGTTCTTTACATTAAAAGAGAACCTCAAAAACAACAAAACAAGTATGCATTCAAAGGGAAAAGACAATGATGCTGTTGGCTAAAGAACCTATGCCAACATGACCACTCACTTTAGATGGGATCTTTTAAGTAATTCAGCAATTGCAGAACAGCTATAGGGAGGTTGATGCTACCCTGCTGAATGCCCAATAAAGCCTGAAGAACAGTAATGTACCCTTTATGGCTTTTGCATACTTAAGGCTAAAAAGGTAGCAGACACCTATAATTATGCTTTTAGCCATGGTGATGGCAGTAGGTTCTGCTGCAAGAAGGTCCTTGCTGTCACAATGGATAGCAATGCTTCCAGTTTCCAGTTATCACCATTGTCTGTGTGGGGTCCTGTGCAGGCTGTCGGAAGGAAAAAAAATGTAATAAAAATAAATTTAGAATGTTTTTACACATTAACTTTATGAAAGTAACTTTCATAAAGTTAACTTAAGTAAACAGATGGCAATAATTTAGATAAATCACCCTTCGTTTTTTCTCAAGATAATGTGATAGATAACCTCTTATCATAAGAAAATTATCTTTGTTATCGAGAAATCGACATACTTAACTTTTGAGATTAAAAAATAACTGCAACAGCAGTAGTTCTTGATTTTCATCATAAGCTGCTGAAAAAATCCACAAAGAAAAAATAGTTTGCTCATCATTCAAGGGACTGAATTGTTGCCAAGCAGTACAAACAACTACAAACTGACCTGCTACTTTGTGTCAGTCCACACATTAATTGTTTTACATTATTTACATGTTTTGGGTTGCTCATTATCTATTTGTGATGGCCCATGACGTCTTACAGGAAACATTAGTGAAAAAAAGGTAGCTAAAAACATCCTGAGGGCTGGACCTGGCTCCCGGCCTAAAATAGCATGCTTTTCTGCTAGTCTGATTGAGAGGGTAAACAACACAACTCACAACTTCACCAAGTGTCATACTGCTCCATCTGCCGGTCAGCTGATAGATCAGCTCATTACAGACTCAGAATCAAATCACCTCGTCAATCACATGGAGTCCTCTGGGATCCTTCTGAAGGAGGTGGGGCTAGATGAGGATTCCTGTGGTAACCATGAGCCCTACTAATGTGTAGAAGTAAATTTGATTAAGAACCATAAAAACAATTATGGGAGTGTATCAATCTAATGCAAGCCTCAAAAGTCAAAGTGAAGCACTATTATTTTGCAACTTTAGATTATTATAGTGGTCTATGGGGAAAAGTCTTTTCAGCATAATTGTTCTCACTCTTCACAGGCTGGAATGCCAGTTGGCTTCAAAACCATGTGGGATTTTCAGTTTTATTTCTTATCTCATTAATGTGTGTTGACAAATATATCATATAAGCTTTCAGGCACCTGGACCTCACTTAAAAGCAGCTACAACAATAAAATGCTGCTTATGCATTGACATGACTCATCAGTATTAATAATGTACTTTATTAAATGTATCTAATATATAAGTCACAGCCTGGTTTTCTGCAAAATAAATACTTTTACTTTAGCACTAAATTTAGCTGATAATACTTATATACTTTTACTTAAGTAGGATTTTAAAAGCTGGATTTTTACTTGTAATTAAGTATTTTTACACTTTGGTATTGACACTTTTTCTTAGGTGAAGGTGAAGGAATACTTCTTCCACAACTGAATCTGATGGGCCACCAAATATGGTGTAACACCTGTTACATGCTGCCAATGGTAGAATTGCATTGGCCAGTTGTTAATACATCTGGGCTGCCAACTAACAAATATATGTTAAGCATATGACTGGCTTATCTTGTTGTCAAATGTGAGGTTATATAATTAAGTGATGGTTAATTTGTTATTCTGTGTCAAAAGAGGACTACTATGAAACTTTAAAAGATCAAACTGAAATCCAGAAATTTTCAGTCATTTTGTCTCATAACTTCAATGGAAATTGTTATTAGCATACATTTCAAGCTAGCTAACAGCTCAAAACATCAACACAACATCAACCTAGAAATACTGTTTCTCTGTTCCATAATTTTTGTGATATTAAGAGATTATTTTCATTTTACTGACCTTTAGAAATCGAAAGAAAAGGTCAAACATCTCTGCCCTTTTTCACCCCGGATTGAGGACATGCTTTGATTCGTTTCCACAAGCCATGACAATGCAGCAGCAGCTGGCAGTGGTTGATGCTGATCATATAGATAGATACACCCTCCTGTTCACAGACCTAATGCCCAGTGTGATAGTTACACCTAGTGACGACTTCATGCATGACTGTTCATTTCAAAGCATTTACAGTTAGGTACACAAGTATTTGTACAGTGGCACAATTTTCGTAATTTAGCCTCCGTGCAATGGATTTGAAACAAAGCCATCAAGATGTGATTTAAGTATAGACTTTCAGCTTTAATTTAAGAGGTTTAACAAAAATATTGCCTTAACTGTTTAGGAATTAAAGACATTTTTATACATAATCCCTCCCAAAAGTAATCGGACTATTGACTGACAATCAGTTTCATGGTCCGGTGAGGCCTGTACTTTTGTTATTTCCTGACAAATTAATCAGATAAAAGGTTGATTCCAAGTGTTGAATTTACATTTGGTTGCTGTTCATGGGAACTCTCAATATGCAGTCCAAAGAGGTTTCGATGCAAATGAAGGAGGCCATCATTAGGCTGAAAAAAAAACATAACAAATTGATCAGTCAAATGGCATTAACTTTAGGAGTGGCCAAATCAACAATCTTTTACATTCTTAAAAAGAAGGAAAGCACTGACCAGCTTAGCAAATCCAAAAGACCTGGAAGACCACAGAAGACAAACTAAAGTGGATGATTGCAGTATTCTTTCCTTGGTGAAGAAAAATCCTTAACAACATCTAACCAGGTCAAGAACACTCTCAAGGAGGTAGGCATATCATTGTCAAAGTCTATAATCAAGAGACACTTTCATGAATGTAAATACAGATGGTTTATAACAAGGTACAAACCACTGGTAATACTCTAGAACAGAAAGGAAAGATTAGAATTTGCTAGAAAACATCAAAATAACAATACCGTGTCACTCTCCAAATACTTATGAACCTAAATGTGTATATATATATATATATACACTAATATATTTATATATATAAATTGTATAGATAGAAAAATAGATAGATAGATAGACTATTTTTACTTCCTAGGGTATTAAACTGCTACATTTCTAATTCTATGTGATACGAAATAGACCTGTGTCTACATGGTTTCATTTTCGGGCCTGATTCACTTTGCCCTACTGGAAATCTTCTCAAAATGACCTATGATTTTTTATCAATCACGACCCTACTGATGTAGAATTAAATAATCTAAGATATAAAAAAAATCACTAACCAATATTTTAGTTTATTATTTTATTTTTGTTGCAATTTCCTTTCACAATCCAAGGAAATCACTGTAGTAGACCAATGGAATTATGAATAGTGGTCACAGAAACCATAGTTCTTCCAAGAGTTTTCTTGAGTAAAAGGGGTCATGGGGTAAGCCTAGAAAAGTCAAGGGTTCTTAAAAGAACCCTTTTAGGAACTGGGTTCTTCTAGGAACCCTCCAAGGTGCTCCAAGATACACTCAAATTAAAGAGGGATCCTCCAGAAGCTGTGAGTGGAAGAAAAGTGCTTGCTGAAACCCACTATGGTGGTCAAAGGTTCCTGCAGGAGCTTATAGATTGTCAAGGGTTCTTCCAGGAACTTCATCCTATGGAATGGTTACTTGAAGCACCTTCAATGTCATTTCAAGTTCTTTGAGTATCCAATTGCACATTTCAGTAACCTCATCATATGTAAAGGTTTTATTGAAGCACCTCAAATATACAGTTTTATTTAACTTCCTTGGGTACCCTATTGGATATTCGAGGCACTTTTAATTTTTTTCAGTGTAGATGTATGGGTTTTGTATAGGCTTATGGTAAAACGATCTTACTTTGAACCTACCTTCTGGCTCCAGCTAGTGATTGAGTCTGTCACTCATCTTCAACACCTCCCTATGAACATAGATACTGGTCCAATTTCATTTAACTACCTGTGGTCATTAAGTGGGTTGAAGGGGTTACACCGTAGATTAATTATACCTTTTTTTGCTTAATCATGGTGAACATATTTTGAGTATTTTAAATAAACACAATAACTGTTCTCTTAAGTATATTCATACAAATTAAATCAAGATTTGATAACTAAATAACAAAATGCTGAGAAATAACTGCAATAGGTATTTAGAATACATGTAAGAGAAATACTGCCAACATCTAAGTGTAAATTCACCAACACGGCCATATAAGATTATTGGGGAATACCAGTCAGCATACACGAGCAGTCCTTGATTACAGTTAATTTATAAATGATGATGGTCTTGTCTTTTTTCTGGATTTCTTGTGGGCCATTCTTTTGCAATGCAGTCAGAATGTTTTATTATGACATTAACAACTGTGAAGGATCTGCCATTGCCAGCTTCTTATAAATTGGTCCAACAGTTTCTTGATCCCAAAATCAGGCATTAGGCAGGGTTGTCTGGTATCTCCCTTGTTATTTATTTTAGTCACAGTTACTGGCTATATTGATTTATCAAGGCAGAGGATATTGATGACATCAATATTTTGGATAAACAATTTGTCAATAGTTAGATCTATTTTTCCAATCCCTTGACTAGTCTTGAACAACCAAAGTTATACACTTGTGAAAATATCAATAAATTAAATATTCCACACAACCTGGATCAGCTGTTGCTGAAACAGGGCAAAAAGCAGCTTAACATCATAAAAGCACCTTCCGTTGCCTTACCCTTTTTCTCTTTTCATAAGCCTGTGATTAACTCTGATCAAAGTATTCACTTTTGCTAATTCTTTTTGGAGAAAAATTAATAAACAGCAATGAAGTCATTTTTTTTCATCAATGAACACCACCATGTATCTACTATATGGTAGACAAGATAAGATGTTATTTA
Source organism: Xiphias gladius (assembly GCF_016859285.1). Taxonomy (NCBI): domain Eukaryota; kingdom Metazoa; phylum Chordata; class Actinopteri; order Istiophoriformes; family Xiphiidae; genus Xiphias; species Xiphias gladius. The sequence continues at coordinate 3,752,642 of NC_053407.1, read as the reverse complement.
CTACATGGACACTTTGTTGAACTTTTTGGTCTCACTCCTTTAAACAGAATCAAACTAGTTGAAGTAACTTTACTTGGGTTTGTCAAGCCTGAAACCTGCTTTTTGCTGCTCGCGGCTTTAATTTTTGCTGATTGAGCTGCTTCCTTCTGTTGAGCACAAAAAAGTTAAAACCCACAAATTGCCACTTGTGGCCTTATTTAGTATTTTTCTTTGTCATCTTATGCAGTGGGTCAAATTGCTGTGATCTGGAATGACGTAAAAGCATGAAACTTGCCCCACTAACTGAAAATGATGTGCATATGCTTTTAAAGAAACATGAGCCCAATTGGCCGGATGGTAGTGCTGTAATTAAGGCCCAAAAATGCATTTTAGGAAAGGCCACGCCCCTCACACTGTAAGTCCAAATGACTTAAAATTTGACACACAGGTCCATCTCAATTTACTCTACGAAAAAGACTCCTAAGAAACAGTAAAGTGAAATCTACTTTTATGGATTTTGGCTGTATCAACACCAAATTTGGTGTACATTGCCCTGAATTCAAGCTGTCCTACAGTAATCCTGATTAAACTCAGCAGAGGCATCCTGTGCTATCTCCTGTACATACATACCAAGTTTATTTAACATCCGATAAAGGGTGGGCAAATAGCTGAAAGTGCTGCTATTTATTTCAGAGTTATGTGATGGGAGCACATATTGGTTCAGAATTCAAGTTGTACTTCAAGATTTGATAAATAAAGTACAAAATGCTAAAAAGCCACTGCACTACATATTTACAGTACATTTAAGAGAAATACTGCCCATATCTGAGTGTAAATTCACCAAAATGAGCATTTAAGATTATTGGGGAAAATCTGTCAAGTTTTATTTAGGGCAGGCATATTCATAATAGTACATGAGTAATCATGATATGCTTGATTACAGTTCATTTATAAATGATGATGTTCTTGTCCTTTTTCTGAACAGTTGAGCTTTGTAACTGCATACAGTATCCGGGCAACATAATTAACACTTGTTTCCATACCAGCATAACAACAGTGTAATGTTTACAATGGTTGCAGAAATATTGATGTAGATAGGCCCACAAAGTTCTGCAGTATTAACCTATTCTATCATGAGTCTAATCAATGCCATTTAGGTATATTTCAGGTCAAACCTGTCAAGGTTTTAATGTATTCATATCTCAGTGTTCAAGTTGACCTGCCGTTTCATTACAACTTATTGGCTGACATTTGTCGACTCAACATTTCTCAATCCACTTCATATCTGCCACTGTGAAGTCATATTGTACATAATATACGCGGTTTTCAAAAGCTAGCTAGATCCATGATGCTACCAGGCAATTGAGGCATGAGTTAAATAAAGTGGGGCTTTAGCCTACATTAGTTTCTCTATGTTTTCTGTATTTCAATCTATTTTTCCAATCCTTTGACTAGTCTTACACAACATTCAATATGCTTAATACTTAAGTTATACACTTGTGGAAATAACAATAAATCAAAAACACCACGCAACCTGGATCAATTGTAGCTGAAACAGGGCAAAAAACTGCTTAGCATCATAAAAGCATCTTCCATCATATTACCCTTTTTCTCTTTTTATAAGCCTGTCATTTACTCCAATCAAAGTTTTCACTTTTGCTAATTCTTTTGGGAGGAAAATATTAATAAGTAGATTTTTTTCATCAATGAACTCCCCAATGTATTTACTATATGGTAGACAAGACAAAATGTTATTTACTTTGTGGACACTTTGTTGAATTTAGATTTTTTTTCTGCTACATTGTGATGATGAAACAAATGTGTGATTGATCTCCTTCTTTAAACAGAAACTAATTAGCTGAAATGACTTTGCTCAGCAGCTTTATCAAGCCTGACAACCACTTACTGCTGCTTGCGGCTTTAATTTGGGGCGATTAATTGCTTCTGTTGAGCGCAAAAATGTTACAACCCTACAAACTGCCGCCAGCAGCTATATTTATTATTATAATTACCATTACTATTCATCTCTATGTGGAACTTGCATTGTGCTATGTTCTCTTTCCTCCAGCCCTCTCTCTTGCTCTCTCTCCCCTCTTGTGTTCTCTTTCAACCCAGCTGGCTGAGGCAAGTGGTCACCTAGCAAGAGCCCGGTTCTGTTCAGGGTTTCTGCCCGTTAAAAGGGAGTTTTTCCTTGCCAGTGTCACTGCGTGCTTGCTCATGGGGGAATGTTGGGTTTCTGTAAATAATATTGTAAAGAGTATGGTGTAGACCTGCTTTATATGAAAAGTGCCCTGAGATTACTTCTGGCGCTATATAAATAAATAAAATTGAATTGAATTATCAGTCAGTCAGTCCAACATTTTTTCCAGACTAAAATGTCTTGGCAAACATGGAATAGAGTGCCATGAAGTTTTGTACAGACATTCATGGTCCCCAGAAGATGAATCTTCTGGGGAATTCCCCAGGGTGACATTTTTATTTTTGAGCAAGATGTCTAACCAGCTATAGAGTGGATTCCCATGTTATAGACACTCATGCTCCCCAGACGGTAAATTGTAATACCCTTGGTGACCCCGATTTTTCATCTAGTTTGGTTTATGGCCAAATGCATGCTGACATTGCCATTTACAGTAGCTCAAAGCACTGCCGTGCCTAAATACAGCCTCACGCAGCTGCTACCATAGATGATGATTCTTATTTTTTGATATGTTACTCAAATGGTGGATCAATTACCAAAACTGTCAGTGATTAATGGTTATTTATTTTCAGCACTGGTTCCAAGTTCAGAAATTGATGATATAAACAGTCTGTCATTAAATTGACTCCATAGCCCTGAAGGCTGTCTATATGGTTTTACATCCAATATCTACGTGTAGTTACATATATGTAATATTAGCATATAAAATATCTCAATATCAGATATTTGTGTATGAGTTTGGGTAGATTTATGTAACATTTGTTCTCACTGTATGGGACATCTCATGTGATCCTTACCATCCATAGAGGTATTTATATTGTGACATGGCCAGAGGCAGGAAATCTCGCTGTATCACTGAATTCAGCTAAGAAAAGAAAATCCACCATGCAAGAAGATATATCAGTGGTCCAGTTTGTGGTGTAAGACCAGGCTTACATGCACATAGTAAGTATTCAGTACATAGGATGGAGGACAGGTGTTATTCAATGAAGATGTCTTCAGTGGGACAGGAGTAGCCAATGTGCTCCTTGTAATACTGCTGGAATGCCCTCCTGTGGGACACCAGGGAACAGAATTAAAAAATTAAATGACAAAACAGATAATATCTAAACAGAACACATTATAGGATACATCTGTGTAGTTGTTTTATCATATATCACACTCTGGTATGACTGGAGCCCAACTCTGTGTAGCAACAAGAGACATGACTAAAGGATGATAAAAGGTCATTTTTGGTACAAAATATCTTGACAAGTACTGGCCAGGCTGACATGAAATTAGTTGTCAATATTTATTGTCCTTAGAAGTGTTGGAAAAGGTATTCAGATCTTTTATTTAAGTAAAAGCAGCAATGGTCACAGTGCAAAAATATTCCAGTACATTAAATTTACTGAAGTAAAAGTATGTAAATATTATCAACAAAATGTTCTTAACAATGAAAAGTAAAAATATGTATGATACAGAATGTTCCCTTTCAGAGATTTATGTTGTTAACAACATTATATAATTTGCTTATTGTTAGTGTTGCATTAAGATGTAATCAGCATTTTAATATTCACAAGAAATATCAAAATCTAAGTTTGCGTTCAGATCTACAGTGGCATAAAATGCAGCCCTCAGCCAAAACAATGGAAATGATAAGCTTTCAAATGCATTAATCTGTACTCAAAAGTGGACATACTAGATCGTATATCATGTCTTTAGCCACTTGGCTACGCAATGTTTTATTGTTGGTTCAGGAGGTGGAAATAGGACCTTTAATTATTTACATGAATTTGTCTTTGAGGCATATACATGTTTTTTTTTAATTTTCTATCACTTGACATTCATTCTTAGAATATTATAGTTATATTGCTGATTAACAATCAGCCAAGGGGGAAAACCCTTCGCTGATTATTAATTGACCTAATTAATTAATAGTGAACCATGCTGCTGCTGGTGTTTGTGTTCTCTCTCTATAGGGGTCTGTTGGGGTTGACCGCATTTTGGACTGGGTCTAGTTGTCCTTAGGTCTGTTGGGGTTGGGTCTGACTGTGTGGTCCCCCCCGGATCAGCTCTCCCTTTTTGAAAATTAATTTATCATAAATCAGGTTCAGGTAGGGTTTCCGGGGGTCGGTTATCTCTGCTAATGGAGATATTGCCATTAAAATTATTATGTCCATGAACCCTTTCTTTTTTAAATACTATGTTCTTAAATATATGAGAGACAATGGAGGTGAAAGGAAGTTTGTTTGAAGTGCTCAGAGCAGGGAGGAATGACTTAAAGATTCAAAAGCAACATGTCTTCTAAAGCAATGTCCCAGTTACTCTGGACAATCCACAGAACGCACTTTCAACTGTTTTCATTAGAGCTACTTTCTACTGAAGAAACAGCCCCTTTTATTGACAGTTCTGTGGATATGTGTAGTACAATATGTGCGTGGACAGATACCACTAGGGCCAAGTCAGACAATATGTATAGAATATAAAATGTAGTAAAATTAAGAATAGAATACAATACAAGAGGTCTTACCCTACAGACTCAGCCAGAGGATGTAATGTTGTGTCTGACATCATCACGTGACAGGCAAAGCGCTGTTGGTCAGGGTGTTTGGTGATGAAACCAAAATACCTGCAATGCAATAATTAGCATTACTGAGTGGCTTACCTACAAACGTTTATTGAGGCAAACTTTGATAGACAAAGCATTAAGCTTAAATTTGTCAGCTTTACTTCATTGTCATCTAAATTTAATACTATTTACAGACTATGCAAAAAGGTACAATTTAGCTTAATACATTTCTCATTAACGTGTGAGAATTGATTAGATCAAATAATCCCTTAAGTAAATTGACTCACTTGCTGTGATTTGGATGGCAACCACAGAATGAGATGTTCTTTAACTGGAAAAAATGGAAACACTGATCTCCCTGACAGAGAAAGAGACAGAGAAAGAAATGTATAGTTTGAATGATTAAAGTTTGTCTAGATGTGAGGCTGCTACGAAGAGCTAAACCTGAATAAATCCTGGAATATTTATCCAGATTCATTCATTAATTTATCCAGAGTGTCATCACAATCACCTTTTTTGTGTAGCTTGTAGTTACTGCTCATTGTCACTGCAGGGCGCTATACACCCAACTACAACACAGTGTCCTATTTACAACAACCTGGTACCATCAGCTGGATCTGAAAAGATGTGACACTCACAAAGTGCAGGAGGAAAGCAGGTAGGTAGATATGTAGATACATTAGTGCACGTACCCTGTGAGCAGAGTGACATTGGTCCTGGACATTGATCTTCACACCCTTCACACTGACCTCCAGAACACAAGCTGAGGGAGGCTGACCTGCTAACCGTCTGTTACATGCTACCTGTTAAAAGAAATAATCAGTAAATTGACAAACCAGGGGCTGGTTTATACAAGGGTTATGCTCAATCAGAACTAGTTTGAACAACATCTTGTCTGGCCATGTTAGAAATCAAAAAAGTGTTCACAGTTGTTCTGAACGACCCTACTCTGAGGTAGAATTGAAAACCAATTGAGGCAATGCAGTATTGTTTAAATATGGGGATAACTGCACACGTTTTCAGACAGTCCCTCCTGGAAGACATTTGTGTTGCATGTGATTGTTCATATTAAAAGTGCCAGAAATAGTTGTGACAAGAACGAAAATTGAGCCAGAAAATTCAAACCCTGGCCACTTTATCATGTCTAGAGAGCTGACCAATCACAGCGTGAAATTGATGTGAATGTCATATTATCGGTCTCGTGAAGTTCCAAAAATGGTCAGGCATGTAATGTTTATAATATTATCTGAAGAAACTTGCCTAAACAGTACATTCATTCACATGTATGATGGAAATATCAAACATGCACAGCCAGCAGTGAATGATGCATATTGTCAACAGACTATATAGTGCTAACCAAGACAATACCAGTATAGTTAAAAGGTAGCTGCTTCACATAATAGCCCTCTGGTGGTTGGAGGTATTATCAACTCCTATCACTACATCCCCTTTTCGTTGAATGTAAGCCCTACACAAACCTGCTATTTATCTAACAACTTTAACTATAATACAGTCATCTTTTAAACCGTAAACATGAACATTATAGACACACACACACACACACACACATGCATACTTTTAATTCACTGATATATTTTTTCACTGGGGCCATTGCTACTTTGAGGATCTGACTGCCTTTTCTAACACTTCTGAGGACAATAAATATTTACAACTAATTTCATGTCAGCCTGGCCAGTTATTGTCAAGATATCTTGTACCAAAGTGACACATCTTATATGAGATGTATATATGATATATATACATATGAGATACATATATATTTTTAAGGATACAGTTCAGTTCATGCTTTCTAAAGATTCAGTTTGTCAGGTGATTTGACATTGCGTGTGGCTCTTCTTAGTACAGGTAAGGGAGTAAGGGGGTAAGGCGACTCAGCTGTTCTGCTGTTGTCAGGTAGTAGTGGTGGTTCAGCTGATGTGCAGGTTAGATCTTCCTTTGAATCTTCATTTGACTGTTCTTGCATTGTCTATTGTGAATTCAGCAAGCTCCTTTGATTCCTCCTCAGGATTTGGCCATCCTCTGTTCTGACAGGATCAATTTTGTAACTTTACGAGATATGCCATGTTCAAGCGGCGAAGCTCAGTAACTCAACAGAGCTAGATGAATGAATCTGAGCTACTGCTTTGTACTTTCTTAAGTACATGTTTGACAACATCCACTCTTTTCTCTGCTTTACCATTTGGGCATACAGTGGGCTTGAAGTCACATGTCAAAAGTCATAATCTGCAGCAAATTTCTGTAACTCTTTGCAGTTGTAGTATGGTCCATTGTCACTGTAGGCGATCTGGGGAATCCCATGTCCTGCAAAATGTGTTTGATCACACAGGTAGCAGACATTTTGGGAAGCAGCACCATATCTGGGTAGTTTGAAATCAAGCTCTTTTCCTTGATGTTTCAGACAGGTCCCTTAGCTTGAGACCATCCTGTCAATGTGTGCCATTCTGCCCCTCATCTTGCATTTTTCTATTCCTTGGTGCCCCTTCTGCAGCCTTTTCAGCATCTCTGGTCTCAGTGACTGAGGAATAACAATTCTGTTCTTCCTGAGTAGAGGCCTGTTGACAGCAACTCTCCTCTATTGTTGTAATACTTCCGACATTCACCTCTAGGCCAACCCTCATTCAGATGCTTGATTACTCTCTGTAGTACTGTGTCTGCTGTCCCAGAAAGGTGATTTCGTTCACACCTAACTGACATTTTGCCCTGTTAAACTTCAGTCCATACTTCTGGATGTTTTGTAGCACTTCGATGAGCCACTTGTTGTGCTGCTTCAGTGTAGATCCCCATAGCATGATATCATCCACTTACTAATATACCCTTTCAATGCCTTCTATGATGTGCTTCATTGTCCTTTGGAACACTTCTGGAGCTAAGCAGAGTCCAAAAGGCGTCCTTAGGAAACAATAGGAGCCATACAGTGTATTTAAATACAGTACTTTGTGCTGTTCTCATGCAGTTTCAAGGCCTTGGGATACATGCAATTTGTTGAAGAACTTTGCACCGGCCATCTCACGTGTTATTTCATGTCTGGTTGGAATCTAGTAATGTTCCCTCTATATTTTAGCATTCAAGTCTTTCGGATCCATGCATGCATATTTTGCGGTTCTCTTTATTGACAAACAATGTATAACTGACCAATTCTGTAGGCTCCTCCACTTTCTTTATAACTCCCAGTGACGTCATACAGTCGAGTTCTTGCTTCAGCTTGTCTTGTAGCGGTGCTGGAACCCACCTGGGAGCATAAACAACTGGCTTTGCGTCATCTTTTAACTTTATCTTGTCGGTGAATGGTAGGACAACAAACCCTTTGAAGATATCAAAATACTGATCCACTATTGACGCTACACTGTTCCCTACATTGGCCTAACTTTTCACATGCTTTGTCACCTAGTAGTGAGTTACGTATGTCTGGAACTGCTACAAACATAACATGATGCTCTTTTCCTTTAACTCTCACCTTAGGTCTGCATGTGCGTTTGGTGTTAATCTGCTGTCCAAGTTGGCTGTGAGCAGAATAGACCTGGGAAGGATGTGTGGCTTTAACTCTGTGGCTCTGATGTCTCTCTCACTCATCAAATTGGTCTTTGCCCCTGTGTACATCTTGAGAGGAATGACAGTTTCTGTGCAATGCTTACATCCACTTGTCCTTCTCAACTCTATTCAAATTCAACTGCTCTGTTTTTTTTGGATTGAAATTTTCCTTCATCACCACGCCCAGTAGAATGTATCACCAAGAGCAGTTCCTTCCATCGTAGTTCATTTTCCTTATGTGAACAGTGTTCATCAAACTTCTCTGTGACTTTATCAAACTTGTCCTTATTGCCTGCGTCAGTGAATACAAACGTGTTGAACACTTCTAATGCTTGAGGTCCTGTGATGGTAAGAAGCAGTGTAATCTTCCTTGTGTCTGTTTTTTCTCTCCAGTGCAAGGTGGAGGTACAGCATGAAACACTGAACATTCACCACTCACAGTCCACATTTCCAGTCCAAGTCAGAGTGTCAGACGGCTTCACACTTTCCATGACTTCGTCTCTGAACCATTCCTGGTGCCATGTAATGTTTCTCATCAAAGCTCAGACCCTGGCTTCTTTTTTACCTCTAGACAGCTGACCAATCACTGCGTGAAATGGATGTGAATATCAGATTGTTTGTCTCATAAAGTTACAAAAATGGTCAGGCATGTAATGTTTCTGATATAAACTGAAGAAGCTTGTATAACTCAATGTAATGTTCTTAATAAGGATTTGGACACAGCGAGGGATTTTGAGGAAACACAATGATTACAACTGCAATTTGGAATTGCAAAAAATTATTTGGTTCATTGTGGTTACTCAGACCTCAATATGAAAAGTTTCTTCTTGATTGTCCTTCGAAAGAAACTCTTAATGTGAAAGGTATTTCAAAACCAAATCACAAAATCAAACTCAAGTATCTACAAGGCTAGATACCAAGAAGAGAAGAAAACATATGTTGTCTTGTTATTAGGTTGAACTGACCCTTGAACCTCATGCAGTAGAAATAGCGAACTATCCGTCAGTCAGTCTACAATAAGCGTTGTTAAATCTTGATCAGTCTGGCTGATAGAGATAATTTGGGTATAAAATCTGACTTATTGTAATGGAAGCAAAAATATATTTACTCATGTGTTCATTATGTGTTATTCTATTTCTTTGGGAACCTAAAGCCAGTCAAAATGTGCAAGATGTGCATGGTACACAACCCATGAACTAGCTAGTTAAAAGATTAATGTTTGCAGGCTGGGAGAGATTTTTAGCCTCATAAGGTTTCAAATAATAAATAGGAAGTAGGTTGTTATTGCCTCTGCAGAGGAGGTTATCTTTCCACCCGTGTTTGTTTGTTGTTGTTTGTTTATTTGTCAGCAGGAAATGAATAAACTTAGGTAAAATTGTAATTTCTATAGACTGTACTCTATAGTTACAGATATACTAACTATGGCTTGAGTTCTACCTCTCGAATTCAGCTTTCTTGCGGTTTAGCAAGAGAATGAAATTAGCAGATATCAAAGGGTGTCGGTGATGGTGCTGGGCAGTGGAGGTTCTGGGTCACTGGGCAGTTGAGGCTCTGGGTCGTTTAGGTGAGCTGAGGGGATCCACATGTTCGGGGCCTACGCTTCCTTCTAGTGGCTCCAACCCTTAGATACCTCCTGGAAATAGCAAGGCAAGTACCCAGAAAAGATGACTGCTTTAGGTCTTCAGGGGCAGGAACAGATAGGAGGCCAGCCGACTGGGGTGGAGGATCATACAGGAGGCCTGCTAACTTAGGTGCAAGATCAGACAGGAAGCCAGGAAAATGGGGTGCAGGATCAGACAGCAGGCTAGCCGACCGGGGTGCAGGATCAGGCCGGAGGCTAGCCAACTTGGAATGCAGGCTGACAGCTGGCAAGTCTCATGCTAGCCATCTGGGATACAGATTGATGGCTGGCAGGTCTGATGGTAGCTGGCTCTGATGCAGGCTGACATCTAGCAGGTCTGATGCTAGCCGACTGGGAAACTTACTGGCAGGCTGGCAGAGGCTGACGATTCCGGCGCTGGCAGCAGGCGAACAAACCTGAGTCCAACTTTCTGTGGTGCAGGACGGAGGTTAGCCCAGTGGCCGTGAAATAGGTGGCTAGCATGTTTGGTGCTGTCTGAGGACATATAAGAGGCGGGTGGAGTATGACAGGAATCATGACAGTTGTTGACCTCAACGCTGTTTAGAGAGGTTAGATTGCAATGGCAAAGATGAGTGGGGACAGCAGGCATCCTTGACAGGTCCGCCTAGTAAGAGCAAGTACTGATCTACTGATCACAGATTAATTCTCTGTACACAAGCTTAGTGAGAATAAAACATTAGTTGGAGCCATGAAATTAATGTTTCATCAAATTTTTTTCTGAAAACCTTTTCTATGGTACTAATAGATAATCCAATGCTACCCAATCAAATGCTTTCTCAGCATCTAGAGAGATGACAACTTGTGGAGTAGGGTTTTGAGAGTACATTATGGTAAGCAGCCAGCGAACATTTGAGAATGAGTACCAGGTATATATAAAATCAATTTGGTTTTGTGAAATAATTTTGGGCAGTATGGAGAAATTGCCTTGCCAGCAATTTGGCTAATATTTTCACATCTGTGTTTAGAAGTGAGATCCCCCATTACGAGCTATATTTGTCTGCATGGTTTCCTTTTTTTAAAAGGAGAGTAATTGCAGCATTGTGTGAGTGTTTGGGGTAGAAGAGGATTGATTAACCTTAGAAAAAAACCCTCGAATAACATCTGGATCATACCAAGGCCAACGCGTCCCATTAGTGCGACGATGCATTTCATAGGGTTAAAGACTTTTAGAAGGATTACAGCAGGTTTATCTTTACATGTTTTGAAAAAAACCGACTGGGGTAGCAGTCAAAGCACGGTCTTTTACCACATTGCATTACAACAGTAGGTGCCACAATTGCCCCGAACTCCAAAGCCTGATTCAGCTTCTCCAAGTCATTCTGTGAAAGGGTGGGTACCTCAAAATTTTCCAGGAATTTATTCATGTTCCCGGTCCCTTAGGTAATCCGATTCATACAAGACACAGTAATATGAGGCAAAAATCTCATTCATTTCTTTTGGGTCTCTAACCAAATGCTGAGATTCATTATAAACCTATGGAATCAGGTGGGAGGGTGCTTGCCCTGTTAAGTTTTTGGGACACCATCTGACTTGCTTTATTGCAGTATTCTTAGTAATATCCGCGTGTTCGGAGAAGTAGGTGATAGTGAATAGTAATTTAAATTTGACTTGCATGTCCATGTTTTTTTATGTCATCAGAGATGTCATTAATGAGATTTTGTATTTGTGTTTGATGTTGTTAATGGATATGTGAGATATTTTGGATATGATATGAGATTATTTCCCACATCACTGAGTATGATAAGGAATCTGTTTAATTGAACATCAAAATAGTGTCTAAATCATCAGCTATGAAGTTACAAAATTATTCATCAAAAAGCAAGTTGGAATTCAACCTCCATGCTCTTTAATGTTCAGATTAAAGCCAATTTCTAGAGCTACTAGAGAATGGTCTGAGATAAGAATTGCTGGGTAAACTATTGCTTTAATATTAGGAATGAAAAAGTGTCAATGAAAAAGTAGTCTATCCCCGAAAAAGAGAGGTGCACAGGTGAATAAAAATCTGAAGAGACTACACTCACTGAGCACTTTATTAGGAACACCATACAAATACTGGGTAGGGCCTCCCTTTGCTTTCAAAACAGCCTCAATTATTCATGGTATGGATTTCACAAGGTGTTGGAAACATTCCTTTGAAATTTTGGTCCATGTTGACATGACTGCATCACATAATTTCTGCAGATTTGTCAGCTGCACATTCATACTGTGAAACTCCCCTTCTACCACATCCCAAAAAGTTCTATTGGATACAGATCTGGTGACTGGGGAGGCCATTGGAGTACAATGAGCTCCTTGTCATGTTTATGAAACCAGTTCGAGATTACTTTTGCTTTGTGACATGATGCATTATCATCCTGGAAGAAGCCATTAGAAAGTGGGTAAATTGTGGTCATCAATTGTGGCCAAAGATTCTAATCCCCTGCTGACAAAGCGACTGATAGGGTCAACTTTCAATTCAGTTGGGGAAAAATGAATGGACTTAGTGTTCAATATACAACATCTCTTCTGTGTGCAGCTTGGTTTCTTGTAAGAATACTACATCTGCTCTCAAATAAGAAGTTTTTTTTACGCCTAGATAACTGAACAGAGATAAAATAGTGGAATGAGTCACGTCTGAGATACACCAAACAAACAGTCAGGTATTCCTGGACACTTTTCAGTTGTCCTTGAGTTCAGTTAAAGTTTATGTCCAGTAATTGGAGGGGATTTAAGTATGCCAGTACACACAAAGTCCACCACAGAATGCTAAACATGTAAGCTTCACATTATATTAAAATACTGTGTCTTTTTTCCCGCTGGGCCATTTTGAGAACTGAGACAAAAGTAAACAGTAAGGGTGGACTGAAATCAGATGTGAAGCAGGAGATCACATTTAACTCTAGTGGTCTCAAACCATTTAGCTGGGTCCCTTAGTGAGAGGCCCATCCATGGCTACATGTATGGTGGGCTACATCACGTATGACATAAACTGAGTGAGGTCAGAAAGGAGAGTTGAGCGGAGATTCTCCAGGTCAAATGGTAGCTGTTGGCTAGCCCAATTATAGCTTCAGATAGCTCAGGCTCACTTGACAATTTAACCATTACTTTCCAAAATTATTTTTTAACCAAGCAACACTTACTGAAACAGGGTTCAACTTTGTCGGGAAAAGACTGTGTTCAGAAGCCACATTTCAGATGCCCACTTGGTACCTGCTCAACTTGGAAATGCCGTCCTCTCCCATTTTCTACTGAATAACCTTCATTTTAAAACCAAATATGGGGGTGTAACAATAAATAGGTAAGACACCTGTGCTACAAGGGAATAACACAAAAAAGCAAGTAATAGGTATTGTATTCAGTATTTTTTTTGAAGTAAAAGGCCTATTACTGACAATAATCAGTTTCTTTTGACTTGGGCAATGAGCGAAGGACTATGAAGTCGGCTCTGGCTACCAAGTGATCTCCAGCATATGTAGTGATGGTGAAACTAAGACTAAGGAATTTTGCTTTGTTTCCACCACTGGCAAGCAGAGGAATTCTAGAACAGGCTAACAGAGACCCTACCCTGACATATTATCAACTTAAAAAGTTCATGGCTAATATGTTAGCATGCAGTTGCTTTACACAGTTAGCAGGGACAAAGTAACCTTAGTATATTGGACCTGTGTTTGTGTCAACCTATTGGATTTAAATTTCTGGTTGGAATTACTGGCATCCTTGAATTTTTGATACAGAATTTAGAATATCTTCAGAAATAAATGCAAGTTAACTAATTTTGTATAGTCAGAATATTTAATAAGATGTCCGAAGTTACTGAACAACAAGAACAAATAAATGCTCTCATATAGTGAAATAAAAATTACAGACATAAAATGTACGTGGACACAATTATTGGCACCCTTTTGATGAATTTAAATTAGGTCCTCAAACAAAATGAGAAACAAATAAGACTCACCTGTGCTTAATTTTCAGTGTTCACATGACCTGAATTTACCAATGAATGATGGTTTTACTGCATAAAAAGGGGCTGATTGTTTCCAGTTTCTTTTTCAAAATGGGGAAGACAAGAGAGCTATCTTAGAGCATCAGAAATGTTACTATCCTAAAATATAACATTCCAAAGGTTACAAGGCATTCGGCAAAGATATTCAAATCCCTGTTTCAGCAGTTCATAATGTAATCAAGAAGTTTCAGAGTCATAAAACTGTTAAGACGCATCCAGGAAGTGGCGCTAAGAAAAAAGTCAATACGAGAAATCTGCGAAGGTTTATACGGATTGTGGAAAAAACACCACACAAGACACCGAAAGAGCTTCAGGCTGACCTGGAGCAATGTGGACTGGTGGTTTCAGCCTGTACCATACGCAACACATTAAACCAAGTAGGGCTCCATGGGCTAAGGCCAAATAGGACACTACTATTGAAAGAAAGGCACAAAAATGCAAGATTGTTTGCAAAAACCTTCATAGATAAACCACAGTCTTTCTGGGATAATGTTCTATAGACAGATGAAACCAATGTATAGCTCTTTGGGAATGCAGTGCATCAGTTTCTTTATAGGCAACAAAATGAAGCCCGTAAGGAAACGAAAATCCTATCTATAGTAAAACATGGTGGTGGTTCTATCATGCTGTGGGGCTGCCCCTGGTACTGGAGGCATTGAATGTATCAATGGAATGATTAAATCAAAACATTACCAAGGCATTTTAGAGCAAAATGCGTTAGCCAGTGTAAGAAAACTAGGTTTGAGGTGAAGGTCTGGGGTCCTTCAGCAGGGCAATGACCCAAAGCACACATCCAGCAGCACAAAAGAATGGTTGAAAATGTAAAGCTGGACTATTTTAAACTGACCAGCAATTAGTCATGACCTAAATCCCACTGAAAACCTTTGGAGAGAGCTAAAATCTGCCATTGCAAAAAGGACACCTGCAAACTTAAAAGAGCTTGAACACATAGCAATGGAAGAGTAGTAGAAACTACCAACAGATAGGTGCAAGAAGCTTCTAGAAGGCTACAAGAAATGTTTAAAGGCTGTGATTGTTGCCAATGGTTCTGCAGTTAGTGAAGGGTGCCAATTATTGTATCTGGTGTACATTTTGTGTTTCTGTTATTTAAATATTGTGCAAGTTTTTTTATTTTTTTATTTTCTTTTGTTCAGTTACCTAGGACATTTTATGAAAATATTTCAATTATACAAAATTGATTAATTAGCATTTATTTTTGAAGATATTCTAAATTCTGCGCCTAAAATTCAGGGGTGCCAATAATATCAACCAGGACAATAAGTCATTTATTCACTCTCCTTTTAGTTCTGTTTTAGATTCTACCATGTCCTGAGAAAAATATCTCTCTCTATCTCTTTAGCCCATACAGTAAATGCTCTACTATATTTATCTGTAGGCTAGTCACTAACAAACAAACTTAGCTATGAGCAATCTATCTAGCACAAAATTACCAGCTGTCTGCTATTGCTGAACATGAGGTTATTGAGAGCACTGAGACTAGAAAAACTGTAAAAGTGCAATAAAACTAAAACATGAGCTAAAGTAAGCAAAATTCTTTTGAGAGCTGCAGAGTTGGGTGCTAACTCTGTGTGGGTTTATCACAGTGAGCAACCTATTTAGTTTATTCCATTAATGATTAGTACTTACTTATAAATAAAAAACTTTTGATTACTGGTGCTTTAAGAGGTAAAAATCTTTGGGACAGGTTCTTTTTGAAAAAAGGATGAATACTTTGCTACAATTGGTTGTTATGCCATTTGATAATCACCAATTGGAGGTTTTTGTCTTTATTTACCAACTCTCAACTCTCATGGTGGGGTCCTGCTTTACAGTATCTGTATTTATGTACCTTCTGCATCGCAGCACACAGCACGTCATTGCCTTTGTGGATGGGGACCTGAACTGAGCCCAGGAATCGCACGAGGAACTGCTCTATCCAACCATCTTTCTGGACTGTACAAAGAAAGGAGAACAATGAAACATCTTGGATTGTCAGTGTTGTTGATGATGGTGATACTCTGTTTTTACAGTTCTTTGCAATGTACCTTGGTTAATATCTTTGGCCAACTTGACAGCGTAAAAGGCAGGGAAAATGCCAGTGGCTCCAGTCCTCATGTTGTAACCCTGACACCACAGGTCCTCAGACTGGTTCAGCATTAACACAGGGTCATCTGTGTCTAGGTAAAGCTCATCTGCATGACGAGGGACAAACCTAAAATCAGGCGTAAAAATGTTGGGATTTCAGTCTAATGTGTTGCTTTGGACAGGTCACATTTGGTTTGTGTTTGTTCATATGTGTTAACCTGTAGACAGCTCTGTGGCTCTGCTGTCTCTCCACTCCATCCAAAACACAGGAGAACACACCAAATGACCCAGCACCTGAATGATACAGCAATGATGTTATGCTCACAATCAATAGCTTACAGCTTTTGACTAATATTTAAAGAGGACTGGATTTTAAAGTAAATAATAACTGAATTATTATCCAAAATCATTTTAAGCATTACAGTAAGCAGGAGGGCTCAAATGGCCCACACCATGAAAAAGCTTAGAGCCCTTGTGTGTTGCATTTGGACACGTTTTACTTTGGCAACTTCTGGTAGTATTATGAAAAAAGATACTGGGGCCTACAGTGATCGCACATCGCTACTCCTACCCCTTCAACATAGGGACCTCGATAATGAATAGTTTGAATGCAAAAAATTGACTACATCAGTTATTATTATTATTATTATTATTATTATTTTTATCATCATTTTAATCAAGTTTGTCTATTTTTTTCCAACCAAAAACTTATGCCATCAGAATATTTTAAGATGTCATAATCTCATAAAAATTCAATACATAATGACTTTGACACTTTATTGTAACCAATGGCTCTTAG
The DNA here is from genome assembly GCF_016859285.1 of Xiphias gladius. Lineage (NCBI taxonomy): Eukaryota > Metazoa > Chordata > Actinopteri > Istiophoriformes > Xiphiidae > Xiphias > Xiphias gladius. Next base: position 3,735,858 of record NC_053407.1, on the reverse strand, counting down.
ATGTGTTCACTGATTCAGGTACAGTGTTGTTCTCATTGCTAAGGAATGGTTAGGGCAAAACAAACAAGAAATCAGCTTGTGTAAACACAATGTCAGGCTGAATGACAGAAGTGAAACAAAATAGCAATTCAGTATGATTATTAGGCCACACCGGATGGTGGCTCAGAAAACCTGACACCCTCCCTGAAGACTTCTTAACAAACTGCAAACATCTATAAAGTCATTGTTGTTTTTCCAATTAATATTCTGGTCGTAATAATTAATTTCACTACTTTTAATGGGTTTTTGCTTAAATTAAAAAAAAAAAGAAATAATAATGATAATAATAATATTTATAATAATAAATGTAAAAAGTACTGCTTAATTAAAGATATATATATTTAAGCTTAAAGTATGGTACATTTATTTACATTTAAGACCTCAAATATATTACTGACAGTTGTTAATTTGCAACTAAAATAAAAAGGTTTTAGGAAAAGATATGCATAGAGGTGATGAATAAAGTGAACTTCCAACCTATATATCATCCTAGTCAAGAATATATCATGTATTTGCTGGCCTGTCATTTTTGGCATATCAGTGCATATACTGATACACACATATATATATATATATATATATATATATATATTCATATACCTTAGATCCCATTATTTCTCTGTTTTTCTTTACTGTCTGTGCAATATACTATGGCAGAAGTGAACTGTGATGCAGACAGACTGAAATACAGACAGGAAGCATCTTTAGCTAGTTAGCTCTACTAAGACATGTCACAGCAGCCTGAATATTAATTTATTTGGAGAAAAAATTACTTTTGATCTAACCTTAATATTTGGAGAATATACAAACCAGTGGCACTGTATTGGCTGCTGTTGTTGGCAAACAGATTGAGGAACTTCCTACTTCTGGGAGCTCCAGCCCTTCCTCCGTGAGAATCCTCTTCCTCGGAAACTGTGGTTGACGTTACCTTGGACTGCTTGCAGATCCTTGCTACACCTTCCCTCCTCCTCTTCACCTCCTCCTCCCTCCTCATCTTCACATCCTCTTCCCTTCTCTTCTTTGTCACCTCCTCTTCCTTTCTTCTATTTTTCTCCTCTTTCCTCCCTTCTTGTAAGAGAAAACAAAGAAAGGTTAAACTACACCTTAACAATCATCTAGTACAGAGAGTCGTACTAGATGTGTGTGTTGCTTAGTTAATGCTTAGTTTTGGGTCCTATACTTTTTTCTCTTTTTATGTTCCAACTGATTAAGCTGATACAGAGGCATGATATCTATTTCTTTTGATAAGCAGATGACACATGGCTCTAAGTGCAAATCACAAAACTCTTTAGATCAATTGAACATGAGTACTCAAGACCTGTTTCAAAATTCAATTTCTTTGTGCAAATGAAAGAAGAGATACTTGACTTTTGAATGATTTAATACTTCTATAAATCTCAAAATTAGTGATGAAATAAATAAAAAAAACAGTGAAAACAGCTGAGCTGGCTAGAAAGCTTTTTTTAATCTACTTGTCTGTACATAGTAGCTATACAGTATGTTTAGTTTTTGTATGTAAGTACTTTGAAAGCCACTGGAAACCAGAGTCAAATTCCTTGTGTGTCCAAACATACATGGCCAATAAAGGTGATAATAATTCTTAGCTTAGACATCACACCATAACAGTAGCTTCCTTAAAAACAGTGAAGTGTTTTAAAATACTCAACTTTGGCAACTATATCAGACATAGCAGATTCAGTAAAAAAATACAGTGTAATACCACTGTTGTTCAGAAATGGAAAAATGTATGCCCTTTGCACCTTTCATTTTATGTTAACTTTATCTAAATGGAGCACTTTTATTTAGGGATATTTATTGCAAACTTTGAATCTATTATTAAATAATTATAGTTCATACCCAAAATTTATGTTGTATGATTTGTATGACATGAAATGTGACACTGTATTGGAGTGTGGGTCAACCACTGAGAAACCAGCAGTGATGGCGATGGAACCTTTGAATCACCTCAGTTATCTGATAGTGGTTAAAACTGAGTGCATCAGAGTGCGGTCACACACCATGGTTTCTAATTACAGCAAATTTTTTTTTACATTCAAAGGAATATTAATTTAGGACATTCCTTCATTAGATCCACAAACTGAAAAATGAAGATGAATGAATGAAAAATGAAGACTTTAAGAAAGAGTTTGTTATATGAAAAAGACTTTCTCTTTTGTAGATAAAAATTATTGTAGGTTTAATTTTGTTGCCATGGGAACATTGGCTGTATTTCATATATTTATACAGGTCCATCCAAGATTATATAATTGTTGTGTACCATGAAACGTTATGGTTTATCATTAATTTAAACTCTTCACTCTCTGAATTTTATTGCACCACTGAGTTTAAGAATAAAACCAGATAATGTAATTTTAAAGGCCCTGAAAACATTTTCTCAATTTGCTTCTTGTTATAACCAGTGGGGTTCAACATGTACACACAGTTTTCAACCAAAGTTGGAACAGTTTTAGTTTTTAAAGGTGGTGTTGTCTGTCAGTCACTAAGGCTGTCCTTCCGCCCAATTCTTGGATTCAGAGCAGGATGTTTCAGCAACTACTGGGAAGATTTCTATTAAATCCGACATTGATACACAGGGTTTATAGAATCATTACATTATTAAGTAATTTCCACTTTTATACAAAACATTAAATCCTAACTAACAGACTCCCATAAATTAACTGAGAACATTCATGCTTCCCAAAGGATGAACCATTTTCATATTGGACATTTACTTACTTTTAGTCTAGCACTACCATGAGGGAAAATTTGCAACTTTGTACACAAAATGTCTAACACCTAACAGACAGATAACAGATAACCTAACAGAAAGAATACAATGAAATTTTCTGAGAACATTCATACTCCAACAGGGATAAGGTCTTTAATTTAGTGAACTTTCCCCATGAATGTTCCTCTTTGGCTATCCTGGGTACAAAGTTTGCATGTTTAGACCCACTACTGGCAGATTTTTAGAAAAATTAAATTACAAAAAGTCACCTGTATCTTGATTTAAAACGTTTAGCCACTGTTGTACCAACTAATGATACTGCTTTTTGACATAAGTATGCTCAGGGCATGTTAAAAATGAATCTTTAACATTACCTTGCTTCCTTGCTTCATGTCTCCTCTTCCTCTCTTCCTCATACTCTGGGTCTTCCTCCTCATTTGCTGACTGATAGACTGTCTCTGCATCACTGTCATCATTGTGCTCATCGTAACTGTGCAAGCAGTCCTTCAGGTTGACTAGCTCCAACTGAGCGTGTTCATCAACCACCAGAGTGTATTTAACAGAGTCATAATTTAACCCTGCTGTAGCGTCACTCTTTGGTACAGTCCAAGTTGCAACAGAATCTCCCTGAGTGACAGAGTTTGTGAAATCCACCTCAGTGTTACTGTCAACTTTTCCTCGCCCTGCATCAACCTCTGACTTGGTACAGTCCATCTCTGTTTTTTCATTACCTGCAAGGCAGTTTATGCAGGCAGTTGGGTCTCCTTCCCCCTCCTCTTCACTGATGTCAGGGTTGGTTCGGTAGGGTAGAGAGGGATGCAGAGGCCCCGGTGGGGGGCCCTCCGTGTCTGAGCTGAGGGACATTCTGTTCGACCCCCCCCCGCTGCTGGACCGGGAGAGAACAGGGGGGTTATCCTGGGTCCTGTCATGGCTTTGGCCTAAGAACACAAAATATGGATAGTGGATATATATTAGGAATAAAAGGAGGAGTATTAGGAGTATTACGAGTTAATATACCGTAACATGTTATTGTATATTAAGAGAAAACCAGTAGTAGTAATGAAATACTGTCTGGAGGATTGACCAGACAGGAATAGGTTACAAGACCAGTCAAATACTCAGGGTATGAGAGAGCAGTTCTAAGTGTGCAAGATGGACTTCTCCTGTGAGGCACAACGTTATTTTAAATAATAAATCTTACAAGTGAAGGTTGCAAAGGAAAATACAGCCACAACCATTGATAAGGTCCAAGCACATTGTTTGACATACAGTACATGCAATATCCAGCTTTTAAAAACACAAGAGTCAACATGTGTGTGAACACAGTGAATAGAAAGAGGAGGATGCACACAGCAAGTTTGCCCAGCTGGAATCAAACCAGTGACTTGCTGTCATAGGGTACGTGTCTGGGTCACTACATCCTCAGGACAAGGGAGCTTACATTGACAGCAATGGACACTAAATATTAACTACAGTTCTACATACAATCAGTAAAGAACTGAATTGAAAAACCTAATGAACTGTAAAACTTAACCATTAGGAATTATTGTGCTGATCAGTATGTCTATAGTGAGTTTATGTATATATATGCAATAGTGAAGTTAGAGGGAGGTTAATAATTTAGTGGCCTCTTATGCCTTCAAGGCAGAAATCACCAGAGGGTAAAGAAGGGACACTCTACACAGGTCTCACTCTGGATTTGAACCCAGGATCTCACACTTAATAGTCACAACCTTTGTCAGCAAACTTGGTGTAATATGTTTTCATAACCTGAAAATTTAATACCAATTTGAGGCCGATGAAAATTAATGTGGCTGAAGTTTAAATATTCACCAAAATTTCTATTTTACAGATAAAAAGCTGAAAGAAAAATCACATAATTGTGATTAACTAAGAAATGCTTTATTTTGTTGATAGATTTTGATTAAGTTTGATCACACATTTGGCAAGTTAGGTCATATTGTTTGTACAGTACATATTATGCTTAAACATGTATTGTCATTGTGTCCTCAGTTTTAAACAAATTTCAAACTTTTCACAACATTTTATCTCCTCACTCTCAATTGACTCAATTTGTAGCATTTGAACAAATACATTTTGAGAATTCATTGATTGTGCAAATTTGGGTAAAGTAGAGTTAAGGACTTTGTAATTGATCACTGGTTGCAGTGAAGCAAAGTTTTGTCACATATTGCAAGATGTGTTGCAAAAACTATGAAGTCTCTACATTTCTTAGAATTCCAAGAAGGTTCCAGCACCTGTGGTGCTTGGACCAATAATAAATACAGGGTGAGAAAAAAAAATAAAATTAGAGACCCAACACTTCTCTCAGGGGTATCAGATTACCCTTCATTTGGCAAAAATAAAGTTACAATGCCAACCATCCAGCATTCTAAAAGTGGGTTCATTACCTTTGTCTTGGATCTTGTCCTGGTTTCTTGGTGCTACAGGTGTGCGTGGAACCACCATGGCTGTCAGATAAACTTCCTGGTTACACAGTATGTTATTTGGCTTGAATACCCCTCCTCTGTTACCCCCTTTAGCACCAACTTTTCTTTTCCCTTCAGACCCCCGGCTTCTCAGTACATTTGCTTCTCTTGGCCTCTGATGTCCATTCCTTTCTTTCTCCTTCACCTTGGACTCTGCACACGGTCTTCCTCCTCTTCTATCTTCCTTCCCTGTTGTCACTTCATCCTTTCCTCTGATGTCCCCCAGGCTCCTCTCTTTCATTGCTGTTGCTCCTCTTCCTCCCCCTTTTCGTTGACTCCTCAGAGTGCTAGAGGACTGTATGTGCGTGACCCCAGACACCTGTTTTTCCCGCAGTCGAGATCGTGTATCTGTGGCGGTGGCAGCAGCCAGAGTGTTAGCTTTGCTGCTGGTTTCATTGTTCATGGGTGGTTTGGGGTCTTGGTGGTATGTGCTGTGCAAGACTTTGTCCTGCGCTTTTGGTTGGACATCCGGTGGTGTTAGATCTCCTTAACACACACACACACGCAAACAAACAAAAGTATCAGATTATGTATTAGGTAACTAGATGTATACAGAGGGATTTCCAAATAGCCTACAGTAAGCAGTTTATGCTGGATAAGAGTTTTAGGAACAGAAGAAAAACACTGTGTCTCTTGTACTGTTATGCATTTTCCTCCCCACACTTTTTCTCTTTAAATTGTTTGTTCTTTATCATGCATACAAAGGCAAATAGGTTTTAAATGGCTACTTGAGTAAGTTAGTATTGCACATCCATGAACTTACAAGAGAGAGATTACAAAAGGAATGGTCAAAATTGAAGCAGTGGAGGCAGTGACTTTTATTATCTAGTATAGTTAAAGCTTTCCTGTAATGCAAGTCGATATCATTTTATCGTAGTATAGTAGTTCCCTGACAAATGAACTCAGTTACATGTGGACAAGTTGTGGAATACCCTTTAAAAAACAAAAACTATAGCTGTCTAGAGACCCAAAATGCATCTCCTCTGCTCTCTATTAAATCCCCAAAACAGTGACAAAGTGAATTATGGGATGCAAAATCTTTTAATGACACCAATGTTTAAACTCATCCACAGCCTTGGATGATACTATTTGGTACAATGCTGAATTCATGTCATACGGTAATAAGCAGCAATAACAAACAAATTAGCAGTAGAACATAACATGGGGAAGTTTGTTCTGATTATTTGGAAACCATTAAGGTTACCTGATTAAATGTGTGTGCTGTCTTTGACTGAAGTCCAACATTTTGGAAAATGTGATTGTTTTGCTGTCAAACCCAGTCAGATTTTGCCAGTGGTTTCCAAACTGGGGGATGGCCCCTTTGGAGTTATGCAAAGCCATTGTAAGAGGAGAACACATGACCAGAGACTTCCATGTTCACTCTTTCACTACTCCCTATATAATACTTTGTAGTTTACTCTGTAGTGAGCAGTAAATTGAGATTTTGGACATCATTATCATCACTGACATGTGTAGGTGTACTCGTGGAATGGTGATTTCCACATCTATACAATGCAATGCATTGTATAGATGATGTACAGTACTTTTTGTAGCAAAAAGTGCTGTACATGTGATTCACACTACTTTTTCATTCCATTGTTGGAATTTTTGAGTGCATAATTAGAGTGCATAAATTTCTTACTGACTAAAATGACAGAGGGTAAATATAGTGCACTATAGCATAAATAGAGTGATTTTTGGATGCAGCTCAGACATTTTGATTTGTCAAACAACTCAAAGTAGTCTTTATTGTTTGTGAACAAACCCAACACAACGGTGGAGCTGCTTTGAGCTGTGGAATGGAGGAGCATGGCTAGTGAATGAGCCTCCCGCTGAAGAACATAAGATTAAAAAAAATAAACATGGAGGGCGAGCTGACACGCTCTAAGGCGCCTAGGCCAGGAACTGCTGTAACATTCACCATGAAACCACCAGAACCCTTCGTCTTCTCAAAGCCACAGGAGTCATAGAAGTGGATCGGGACATTTAAGCATTTCAGACTGGCAAATAATTCTAACAATTCCTGCGAAGCTAACCAAGTAGAGTACTAGAGTACTGCACAGGGCACAAGAATGATGATGTGCTACAATGGCTGTACTTAACGAGTGAGCAGCGCCAGCGATATAATGCAGTTAAAAAAGGATTCAATACATATTTTGTCCCAAAAATATATATAAAATTCGAACGGGCTAAGTTCAACAAAAGAGTACATAGGCTTACTGAAACAGTGGACTCATGCATCACAGTACTTTATACACTGGCGGAGAACTGTGTGTATAGAGATCTGCAAGACAAATTGTTGAGAGATAGATTAGTTGTGGACCTCACCCTCATGAAAGCTATCAAGATGGCTAGACAGTCAGTGGAAATAAAGCGACAACAGACTAATTTGAGAGGTGAAATGTGAAATGTGAAATCCTCTACCAAAGCAGATATGGATGCTGTGCACATTAAGAGAGGGAAACAACACAAACACAATGTCAAGGAAAAGACACCGGGACAACCACAAGCTAAGAAAATAGTGCAGAGCAGGGCGGAACACAAAGCATGCCCCAAATGTGGTTAATCACCCTGTCACCCAACATTTCAGTGCCCAGCTAAGAGTGCAGAATGCCACCGCTGTGGTAAACGAGGACATTATGGGAAAGTATGAATAAGGTTGCAAGGACGTGGATGGACTGTTTCAAGGAGACACGGCTTCCGGTGAGGAACCATGGTAAATGGTAAATGGACTGCACTTATATAACGCTTTTCTAGTATTATCGACCACTCAAAGTGCTTTACACTACATCCCACATTCATGCATTCACACACACATTCAAACAGCTCTTTTTTCTATATATACAGCACTTTCTACACACACACACACATACGCACACACCGATGATACATTGGGGGCAATTTGGGGTTCGATATCTTGCCAAAGGACACTTTGACATGTGGACTGGAGGAGCCAGGGATCAACCACTGACCTTCCTGTTGGTGGACGACCAGCTCTACCTCCTGAGCCACAGTTGCCCACCATGGACGGTGGACATCAACATAAGAGCGAGTAAAGTAACCTTTGAAATAGATACTGGAGACGATACCCATTCCTGAGCAGGTGTTTAAAAGAGTCATACACAGACACGGGAAGAAAGATAAAGCCCAGAAACTGCTCTATGGTCCTGGTGGACTGAAACTGACTGTCAGTTACAGTAACACTTTCATATGGACAGAGGACTACCACAGAGAAAATATTTGTAGTGAGGCATCTACAGGTGGTGCTATATAGCAGACCAGCTTCTGTGAGACTCAAGCTTGTAGCTAGTTGATACCATAGACCAACAGACAGTAAGGAAAACATATCCTAAACATTGTGATAGACTCTGGCGGGCTCAGAAGCCTTACATCATAAAGCTCAAACCTGACGCTAGGCCATTTTCTCTTAAAGTGCCATGGTGGGTCCCATTGCCGCTCAGGGGCAAAGAGAAGAAGAAGTTGAAGAGGATGGAAAATCCAGGGGTCATCTGCCGTGCAGAGGAACCAACGGACTGGTGTTGTGGCCTGGTAGGGAGGAGAGGTAAAGTTTCTTGAATAAATCATCTCAGCTGAGGCATGAGGCCAGATAAGGATGAAACAAGAGCTGTGCAGGACATGAAAGCCCCAATTAATATAAGTGAGCTCTGGAGCTTCCTAGTTATGGTGAATCAGTTAGAGAAGTTAACACCAAATCTGGCCGAAAAAGTCAAATCACTAAGAGGCTTTCTGCCCAAAAAGAAGCAGTGGTGCTTGGGTCATTAGGGTCCCCCTCAAAGTTGGGCATACACAAGCTGACAGTCACCTGATAGAAGGTACTAATGTCTACGTTGAGTCTGTGCTGGACAATCTCCCAACAAGTGACAGATACCTGACAGAGCTTCGCGGGCACTGTGTGCTGACAGTGTTCGTACACAAGTCATGAAAAACTGTGTCAAGATTTGGATAGACAGGAACCATTTAAGAGGACCAGTCAAACACTACTGGCATGAGAGAACAGTTCTAAGTTTGTATGATGGACTTCTCCCGCAAGGCACAAGCTTATTTATATCTGCTAATATGAGAAATGCTCATTTATCTAACTGCTTAGTCCAGGCCAGCACACTGTCTGACTAGCACATTCTTTGCAGTTTACCACCCCCTGGTGGCCCTCGTGTATTTTCTCAAGTACATCAAGTCCTTAAATGCAGAGAATGCATCAAAGAAAGGAAAGGGTAAATGCAAAAGAACCTCTGATGCCAACCAAACTCCCAGACAGGCCCTGGCAAAAACTAGGTGCAGATCTATTCACTCTAAGAGACAATGCCTATTTAATAGCGGTAGATTATTTCTCTAGATATGTAGAAATAGAGCAGCTCAGCCCAACAAGGTCCACAGACGTGATTGTTCCCTCATAAGTGACAATGGCCCACAATTCTCTGGACATGAAATGAAGCTGTTTGCAGTTGACTATGGCTTCAAGCATGTAACCAGCAGCCCTATATACCTTCAATGTAATTGCGAGTCAGAGTGCACCATTCAAAGTGTTAAAACGTTTCTTAAAAAAGCCAGAGACCCCCATCATTGCCTTACCGGCCTACAGAGCCACAACTCTGAGTAATGGCTACAGCCCTACCAGCTACTCATTGGGTGTCACCTTCGCACCACATTGCCTACCATTCCAGAGAGGTCGCAGCTGGCTCTCCCAGACCTGCAAACACTCCTGCATAAGGAGCATGTGAAAAGATGGATGGATGGAAAATGTTTCAATAGGAGGCACAGAGCAAGGGATCTTGCAAAGCCTGGAAGACCTGGAAACCATGTATGGATCTCTGATGCAAAAGCACAAGGCACACTGACATACATACAACACAGGTCTTACGCGGTCAGCAGACCACAGGGGAAACTGAGGAGGAATCAACTGTGTATATGGTTGATCGAGGGAGTAAAAATAGTCTATGGGTAAAGCTCGAATGAGAGACTGCAATGTTACGGAGGTGGTAATTCGATTTTGTTATTTAAAAAAACAAGTTAAAAAGAGTTGAGCAGAAGCCACCGCAAAGGTTCACTTTGAACTTAAAGTAAGGGGGATGTGGTATAATGCAATCGGTTTGGCATTTAACCTGTTGATGTTGTCATGTGGTGGGCTCAGCATTTTTCCAGGTTGCAGTCTCTGCCACTTGACTGAAGTGTAAGTGTGACTCACGCATGGAAAACATAACTGCTGATATTGTTTAAGTAAATGGTCTGAACAGTAAACTCAAATAGTATTTATTGTCTGTTAAAGAACCCAACACAACCAGAGCCAGCTGTGTTTTTGCATTTTTTTATTTATCTGACAGCAATGAAGAAACAAGAGTTCTCTGATACATGGTACAAGGTACAGGTTAGCAAAATTTATTTTGATAGCAAAAGTGACAAAAATAGCAAAAATGTAAAGTACAAGATAGAGAAAATTTTAATGCTCATGCTCAAAGATATTCATCCATATGGAGGCCTCCATTCCTGACTTTGAAGAAGTCTTGCTCTCAAGGTCACCGTAAATACTGGAGGAGGTCCTTGTTTCAGTGTAGAAAAACTGGCAGTTTGGGCAAAATTTATTTTTCACAACGTTAACTAATGAAACATGTTTGCAAAAAGAGACATGCAGTCCATGTGTTTTTGGTTATGTTATTTCAAAGAAATTTAGCTTGGCTCGTTTTGTTACCTGTTTCCTCATTATTGTTAGCGGTTGACAAAAATGCAATCAATTAATGGAAAAGAGGGACCTCCAAACGAGGCATGACAGGAAAGTATGGAAATCACTATATTAGATAATCAATATCATTTCATCCCTGTGTGTCCATTATATGTATGAACAAATCTTTTACCAGTACAAAGGTACTGCAACAGGCTGACAAGCACAAATCTCTGGACAGAAACGCACAAGATCTGTTCTAAGAGCTGAGGATACCCAGAGATATAACTCCAAAGGAAACAACTACAGAAATTCAAACCCTTTTGAAAAACCTTTGTTTTTGCAAAATCACTGAAAAAACATTTCCCAAATTTGAGACTGTGCTCAGAGTTCTTCTGACTATTGAAGTGACTGAGGCATCAGGGGAGTGAAGCTTTTCAAAGTTGAAACAAACAATAATTGTGTACATTTATGTTTCAGGACATACTTTTTGGGCTCGCTAGTCTAGCCAGTGAAAAGAATTCTGAATCCAAGATGCGTGATACAGATTTTACCACAGAGTTTGCTGCCAAGAAAGCAAGAAAATTGACTTTCACATATTTTGCTCAATTTAGCCTATTGTGAGTCCATCTCATTTATTTACACAACATGACAGGTTTTCTTATAGTACGGCAATACTAAATTGTGCCAACAAATTGGCAATACTAAATTGTGCCAACATGAATGTCAGAAAACAGAAAAATGTCAGAAAAGTTGTTTTTTGTTTGGCGTTCAGTGAAAGTGATGAAATGAGACATAAAAATCGCTGTTGTGTATGAATAATGCCAAAGTTTTAAAAAAGTTTCAAAAGTTGTCAATGATTCTGCTGGTTGAAAGTAGAGCCGTTTAAGTTCAAATCAATTGAATTCACTTTAACACAGTGAAGGTGGTCTAATTTGATCCCAATACAGTTTGTAACAGCATAGCTCCATCAAAAACATAGTGATATAGCCAAAACATAACAAATATATATATATCAAATACTGTACACACATAACAACAGTTACATATTGGCACATTTACATATAGATATATAGTTGTGAATAATGATGTTGGATTTGCTTTACACTGTTTAAGGTGAGTGCAATGCTGATGTGACACCTTACAGTATGCACTTTGTTACCAAGTTAAAAAAAAAACACATACACTCTTATAGCTGTTCACACATATTTACTGCTTTTGTTGTAATGTTTACTTCAATGTAAAGAAATGCAGTTCTATGAAATTATGCTGCGTAATTTAACTTGATTGCAAGCTACCTACTGCCACCATGATCCTGTTCAAAACCCACTGTTACAATTATTATTAGTCTTATTATTATTAACTAGTTTTATTTATTTATTTTTTTATTGTTCTTGTTCTCTTGTTGTTATTAGTCTTATTATTAGCCCCATTACTACTCTTATTAATAGTCTTATTATTAGTCTTACTATATTATTATTAGTCTTATTATTATTATACATCTTATGCATTGTGCTATGGTAATTTTCCTCCTGCTCTCACTCTCTTTCTCTATCTCTCTCTCTCTCACCCTCTCTCTCACCACCTCTCTTTCTTTCTCAACCCAGTCGTCCGAGTCAGAAGGCCACCTACCATGAGCCGGGTTCTGTTCAAGGTTTCTACCTGTTAAAAGGGAGTTTTGCCTAGCCACTGTCGCCAAGTGCTTGCTCATGGGGCAATGTTGGGTGAGTGTAAATAATATTATAAAGAGTACGGTCTAGACCTGCTCTATATGCAAAGTGCCCTGAGATAACATCTGTTATAATTTGGTGCTGTACAAATAAAAATTGTTTTGAGAAAAAAAACTCGACTTGACTTGAAATAGAATGGGTATGTGCATTGTACTATGGTTTCTGTAAATGCATGCCAGTGATAAAGGCCTCGAGGGCCAAATGTTTTGTTTAGTGATATGTTAAGGACCTTCCACATGTCCTTTGTCAGTTCAAAGTGTAACTGTCTCATAGTCTTTGAAAAAAATCAAAAGATAGACATGTGGAAAAGGAAGTTTGAACATTCACACAAATCATAAACATTTAGATTTCATTTTCTCTTTCTATCAATGACTGATATAAAATGTACTTGTTACATGACCTGTTTTTTTTCTCATCATAATCTTGAAAAGTTAACCCCATTTTACAAATTTAATTTGAATATAATATAGGCTCTCTATCACGACATTAAAGTTCATTTAAAACAAGGCAAGCAGACTTGTAATTATGGATTATTATTATATCATTGGTGGATGTGGACACTTGGTAATAGATCATTTTCAGTTAACTGTTACTTTTACAAATAACAACCATGTAGTCTCAAAAACTGTACTCAAGTTCTAAATGTCACATTCAAAACTTTTTTTCTGCAAGTAATGTCTAATACTAAATAAATAAATAAAAATGTATTTTACAGAAAGATTATTGAAGTAAATGAAGTATTATAGTGATATCCAGCAGCCACAGCTCAACCCCTGGATGCTTCTGCCTGAAATAATTGAGGAAGCTGATGCCCCCATGAACACACCAACACAAGTAGCCGTCACAAAGTCTCTGTGGCTGGGGGAACAAAGAGGATGATCTTCAGTGTTGGTGAAGGTCATGCAACTCCTGCTTCAGTTCTGTATCAAGTTTCACTCTTCTCAGGCATCCTATGTTGCTGTTTTCTCCATTACTTATTGTTGCAGTTGCTCTGGGTTTTGGGCCTGTTGACGGACAAAGGCAAAATGCCAGATATTTCGAAATCATATTTCACCATAATTGCTTAAATAATTTAAGATTACACATTTCATGTAGACAAGGAGTAATTGGTCATAAGTAAATATCATAGTTTACCACGTAGAACATAATATTCTAAAATATCTTTCAATATCTTTGATATTGCTAGTTATGTTACTGGTTATCAAGTGTCAAATCACAGTAAAACATTTAAGCATGGACTATTTTTTCAGATAGCTAGACTAATTTTTACTCATTAATAAATGTAACTTGAAAGTAAGGTCCCGGAGATTATGATTACCTACAATGATGATAAAATAGGCATCACCATTGGTCAATTATAACTGAATTACGTTATTGAATTACTCTGAAATTGACAAATTGAATTACTCTGAAAAGGTTATTACTTTGACATAAAAAAGATAAAGGCTGTGGCTAACTGGTTTCTGGTTTACCTGGCTCTCAGCGATGGAGTGGCTGTCAGTGAAGTTGAGGGGATGTGTTCCATGGGCCAGTACCCCCCCGACTCTGCTGTGCAGATGCTGGTTGCAAAATACATCTCAAAAGAAAACTGGCGGCTCCCGTATTTGCGATATTTTCGCTTCACTTTTGCATATTTGCAGGAAATGGTGACATGTCATCCATCTTTATATACAGTTTATGATTTAAACTACTACTCCGTTTTTTAAAAACTTTTCATGTTGTTTTGTTTTTTTTTCTGATCCATTTAGTGTCCATACCTGTGATGTGTGGGGAAGAAGAGTGGGAGTTCTTCCAGCTGTCCTTCTTGCCTAAAGAGTTGTTGTTGATAGAGTCCTGGAAGGAGTTAATAAAACAGAGTAGCAGTGTGAGAGCAAAAACCAACACAACTGGATTATCACACATGCTCAAGCGCACACACACACACACACACACACACACACACATAAACACACACACACACACGTGTGCATAAGTCTTGTTCATAGTTTTGCCTGAGGTGGTAGACTGCTAAACCATAAAATGTTGTCTTCTTACTGAAGTGTAGCTCTGAGGATTATAGATAGCAAAATCGATACACATAGAGGAGAAAGAATCTGCTTTTAATAGATTCTCGTCGAAGCAACATTGTCTCACGTTTCACCTGAGTCAAGACTTTTCTATTGAGTCAAATAGTGGCCATAAAGATCTGAATCTTTTAAGAAACTGTAATACCTAATTTTGAAATATAATCGTTCCTGAAAACTTCATGTTGAAACCTTTTTAAATACACTGTCCCACTTGTGGGATGCTTTGGCCTTGGTAGCACTACTATAGGTGTGTTCTGGTCTGTACTGAATTTAGTCTTCACACAACCTTGAACAATTATACATTGTTTTAAAGCTCAAAGACTCATGCTTCATGATCCATGATTGTGCAAGGCATTTTAGGATCCCCATATCACTGCAACAACTGTAGAAACACAAAAGTGTTTCAGACTTGGGCTACGGCTCCAAAGTGTTTTCCACACAGAAGGTACTACAGGCCTTATATTCCCTTTTTTCCAAGCCAAGTAAAAACATTCTGATGACGTCTCCCTCCAGTTTGACTTCTGACATTTAAAGAAACAGACATTTCAATGTGCAAACAAAAATTTGATGGCGCCAGTTTTATTATTAAAGGTCCCATATTGTAGAAAGGGAGATTTCCATGTCTTTTTTGATTATAAAGCAGGTTTAAGTGCTATATAAATACTGTGAAAGTATCAAAACACTCAATCCATGGAGAAATACACAAAGCCCTTATTTAGAAACTGTGATTTAAAATGAGCCGTCAGGACTTCTGTAAAGTTGTGATGTCACAACTGTAACTAATGCCCCCAGCACGGGCTACCCAGACCCTTCGTCCAACCTTTTTTTTTGTTGTTGTTGTTTTAACTTTATGAACAACAAACACCAAGTGGTCACTCCGTCGCTGAGCTAGTAAGTTACAAGACAGAAAAATGTTGAGGACAAACTGCATTATCGCTGGATTTCGGCGAGCCAATATATAACCTTGCACAGCCTTCCCAAGGATAGTTATATTATAGACCAGTGCCTGAAGTTAATTTTTTCTGAAATACCAGAGCATTTTAGTCCAAATTTGACCATCTGTTTAGCTCATTTCAGCGCTGACTGCTTCCTCAATCAGGCACAATACAATGCAGTTTTCTGAAAGAAGCTACTAATCAAGGATAATGCAGTCCCCATATTGTCGGGCCCCTCTCCAAATATATTACTAGTTTATTAAGTAAACTAGTAATATAGTTAATTTTTCATTTTGGAGGTTACATATTCGGAAGTTATAACATTTGCTAACATTGCAATTATGCAATGCTAATGCAAATGTGTTGCTGCTAGTTTTGGTAACATCCAAGACAGAACAACTACACACCGGAGCAAGTGATTGCAGCTAGGAGTGTACTGTAAAGTTTGCACAGTGCCACAACTTTAATAATAATGCCCAATCAAAATATTTTTCACGGGTCAAAAATTACCATTACACATTAACCGTGTAATGTTAACACATAATAATGTGTGTCATTATCTTTCTTGTGTAACTCAGCTCAAACAAAACTGTAGCCAAAATATGAATTTGTTTTATGTGCTCATTGTAAATACATATCTAAGAACTACTTTGCTAGATGTGTTATTTCTGCTGCCTCTGCCTCCAACATTTTTTCAACATTTATTCATTACTTTTTAAATCAGGTTCCAAATCACTCTACAAGATATTCCACAGTGTCATCCTATGTTTTGCCTGACTACCACTGTTTACATGTTGCATTATGATTCAACTATATTTAACAGATGTCTTTGTTTTCAGGTTGTACTTGTAGGTCATGGACTTCAATAAAAATGCTGACGACCCACAATCATCCTCTTCTTCAAGAAAGCCCATCTACAAGATCAAATTCCAAAAAGTTGAGCGATGGTCTAAATGCAACATCAGGGAACCCTATGCATGAAAACATATGACAACCCTCTCTCTACTTGTCCAGATGGGCCAAGGACCAGCTGACAAAGGTTCTTTCTATTTAACTGTATATAACACTGAAATAACACTGAAATATTTTTACTGGAACCAGGTATACTTAACACTAGGAATAATGGCCTGTATGCTTGTCACAGAGGAACGAAGATGAACCGGCACAGAGGGAAGGGAGCACAGAGTCAAAGTATACTAGGAGAGGGGAGACAATGAGACACAGGTGCAACACATTAGGGCAGGGTAGACAATCACAGCAGCGGGAAAATCATTAGGGCATGAAGAGGGATCTGAAAAAAGGGAAAGTCAGTGACACCAAAATAAAAAAGGAAATACTAAAATATTTTTACTGTATAATTTCTGTAATGTTTTTTTAAAAGTCTTTGCACACCTGAATACAGGTGTGTTGAAGAAAAGTGCAAATTAAAAACAATGAAAAGAACTCCCGCACAATGTAATCGCATACTGCTGAAATATGTAATAGATTACAACGTTTCAGGCTGTTCGACTTTCATCAGGTATCGTCATCACACCTAATGAAGGTCGTAAGCAAGACAGTAAGCGAGACAGTGTGCGGGAGTTCTTTTCTTTGGTTGCACTACATAATTTCTGTAAAAAACGAATTAGTATCGACCAAAAATGTCTCAAATTTTTATTTCATTTGATGATGTGCACTTAACATTATTACAAATCAATGTTGGTATTTATTCTGTATAGTGATTTAAGCATACTTCACTGTCACTCTATAATTACAATTACACATACTTTGTCATATTAATTCATGCATAATTAACTATTCTAAACTTAACCTCAGAGGCCCATATTTAGCCCAGTAAATCTTGTGTGCATTTTGTAGAGAATACAAATCCAAGCATACAGGTTCAAGGCCAGAATGGTTAATCATGCAGTTTGGAATGGATTGTAGCTGGTTCATTCTTCTTAGAACCTAATGAAAATGAGACTTTGTAAACTGTGTTACCAGAATATAATGATTTTTGCAAGGGTAAACATTATTTGATAGTTAGACTAGTTAGTTAGTCTACCTAGGGTGTCTCCTTGCAGCATTCATTCTTGCATTCAATGGGCATCCTTGCACAGTTACAATAGGTACACGTTTTTGCGGAACATGTAACATTAATAAATTACAGCATGTAATCTCAACTTTAATGATAAATTACAACTACATCATAAAAGCGCTAGTTAGCTAGCTACAAGGTTATAAACTTATTGCAATCAGTGTTATGGTTGCTATCTATCATAAAGGAAGTGAAATTGCATCAAATTAAGGTTACAGTAATTAAGGCTATTGTTACATGAATTGAGTTTTTACACCTCTAATTTTTACAAAATAAAAAGTCTGAGTTCATTAACAGCTGTGTGCTGAATTACAGTAACATTAATATTACTCTGTTACGTAACTCTCTTACAATAACATGCTAAAAAAAACGTACAAAAATATAAATTACCATTCTGAAACCTCCCATTTTAAGCATGTTTTACAATGTGGTTGGTTGTCTCCTGCCGTCTCCGATTCAGGGTCTGACTCCGACTAAAATATGTAAAGTCGTACAATATTTCCTCAGCGGTGGCCATTGCCATTTTCATTTACAGGTGAGTTTTACCAAGCTACAGTAGGCTACAATGTGTTACCTGTGGTTGCACAAGCCATGGCTCACTCAGAAAACAGTCAGCCAATCAGAAGAGAGGCTCTTTAATATTAATTAAATTAGACAGGGTGTTTTGTGTCTGCTTCTGTAGAACTCCATTGAGAAGCATGAGAGACGGGATGTAAAACTATATTGAGTTGGTTTTTGGTACTTAAAACAACGAATATATCTTCTTATGTGTAACAACTGGTGAACTACAAGGCAGAAGACTCAAAAGCATGACTAAGGAGAGGCAAAAGCAGCAGTTTCATCAAGCACAAGCTTGATGAAGTTATACCATTGCCAAACCCCTTACGCATATGGATTTACAAATATGGGTAAAGACTCAACTTTACTTAAATGTTCTCTGTTGCGATACAGTGCACCCACCAGGTGAAAGCCTATTGTGCTTGTTAAAATGTCTGTTGAAAAGGAAGCACTGAGTTATTTACTACTGCGCTGCACTAGTGGAGTGAAAGTTGCGTCCTGTACAGGACTGAAATGCCACTCAGGATAAGTCTTGACAGCTCAGACGTCATCGTTGTATTAATGTAAACTCTCATGTAAAGAGTTTCAACAATGCACGCCACATTTAAAAAAAAAAAAACTGCAGACAAAGCTATTCTGTACTTCGGAAATAAAATACTTCATGCGTAGTGCAAAGGCTACATCAGATAAATGTCCAGTCAGAGCGTAGTATGTAAATTACATGCTCAACTCAACACAGACACAGAGCTACAGATTTATTAGAGGCTTAAGACTGCACACTACTTCGTATCTGTTTGTTCGAACACAGCATTAGGGAGGAGTTCATGGGTGGGTCTACATGTGATACATGAGACACAGGAGACTGTGGTCAGGATTGGTTTTCTTTTGATGATGATGGAGATATTTTCCTAATGTTAAGTAGTTTTAGTTACATTTCAGTTACATTTAAAAGCATATAAAAAACAGGTGAATGGGAGACATCAGGTTGTGCAGAAAATCCAATAACATGTGTGAAACATGTGTGAAAATCCAACTGTGTCTGTAATTGTGTATGTGTCTAATGAGTTATTCATACCCGTAGAGGTTATTTTGTGTGAGTTTTAGTTTTGGTCAACCCCTAAATTATCTAATTATTTTTGCATAATTTGTATATGATCTATTGCTATGTGTCATGATGTGTTCATCAGCAGAAATCTAGCTGGGAAAATCAGGTTTGTCCAATCCACTAGAAACAGTTTTCTCATTTAGATGATGTTTAAGAACTTAAGTTATGACTCTAACTATGGATCTATGTTACCATGACCGTCACCACAGACTTTAGCTTGAATGATGCCCTCCTCCTACCCGTCCTCAAGACCTTTTCTCAACAAAGTCATGTGACTGACCTTAGGAGGCTTAGCTCACTGCCTATGAGAGCATCCAGGTGAACATGCCTCCACATCTTGCATGAAATGCCTCCTCCACATTCTGGGTGACAAGAGATGGTGAGACCTTGGATGACTAATACTATCAGAGTTGTGAGGAACAGAGGACTCACCCTCCCGTCCATGACCAGCAGCTGTAAGGACCAATTGTGCTGTCACTGCCACATTGACTCTATAAAAATGGATAAAAAAAATACATGGAGCACTCCATGATGCTGCTGCTGCTGCATAAATCTCAGACAGAAGTACTCACCTTAGAGTAGCCCAGGAAGTTTACATACTTCTAGTAGAGTGTGGTACAAGGCTACCTGGGACAGCAATGTTTTACCTATAGTATGCGTGAGAAATCATACTGTTTAGGCCCTTTTTTTTTTTCTCACCATAACATACAAACAGCTGAGTGTGAGAGTCTAAGGGACTGAGTGCATATCAATTAGGCCCACAGCGCACCTACTGGGCACAAAGCCTTTAGTTGTCATGTTTTGCACATTCCATCTTGGTTTTTTTTTCTGTCAGTCTCCATATTTTGCTCTGACTCCCATGTTGGTTTAGACCTGGCCACAACCTTTGTCCTGCCTGAGTTTACTCCTGTCTTTTTGCCTGTTTTCCTGAGTCATGTTTTTGACCATTTTGCCTGTTTTCTAACCACAGTTTTTTCCTGCTCCTTTTCTACTGTTGCCTGCCTGGTTTGTTACCGGCCTCTAATATTCCAGTAAACACTTCTGAACTGACTCTGTTGTGTTCGTGGCCCCTGAGGAGATTTGCTGCCCATTTCTCCACCCCTGGAACATACACTGCTCTGAGAAATTCCAAATGGAGAAAGACACACAGTAAGAGCTTCCTGGTCACCTGGAGACAGTTAGGGGATCTGGTGCCCCACTGGTGATTTACAGTTAGGGTCATAAGTATTTGGACAGTTACAAAAAATTTTTGTTATTTTGCCTATGTATTCCACCACAATGGATTTGAAACAAAGCCATCAACTATGACTGAAGTGTAGACTTTCAGCTTTAACTCTAGGGGTTTAACAAATATATTGCAGTAACATCTTAGGAATTACAGCCATTTATATACATAGTCCCTCATTTTCAGAGGCTCAAAAGTAATTGGACAAACCAACATAATTATAAATATGAGCATTTTTTTTTTTTCTTGCATGAAAATCCTTTTCAGTCAATGACTGGCTGTAGTGTGGAACACATGGATATTAACGAATGAGCTGAGTTTCCTTTAGATGCTTTGCCAGGCCTTTACCGTAGCCACCTTCAGTTGCTGCTTGTTTATGGGTCTCTCTGCCCTCAGTTTTTTCTTCAGTAAGGGAAAAACATGCTCAATTGGGTTCAGGTCAGCTGACTGACTTGACCATTGAAGAATCTTCCATTTCTTTGCCTTGAGAAGCTCTTGGGTTCCTTTCGCATTATGTTTTGGGTCATTATCCATCTTTACCACAAAGCATCGTCCTATCACTTTTAGAGCATTTGGCTGAATGTGAGCAAATATTATAGTCCTATACACTTCAGAATCCATCCGGCTACTTCTATCAGGAGTTAAATCATCAATAATCACCAGTGACCCAGTTCCATTGGCAGCCAAATAACACTGCTTCCACCATTTTTGACAGATGATCTGGTATGCTTTGGGTCATGAGTCGTTCCTTTCCTTCTCCATACTCTTCTCTTCCCATCATTCTGGTACAAGTTAATCTTGGTTTAATCTGTCCAAAGAATATTCTTCCAGAACTGGTTGGGCTTTTTTAGATTTTTTCTGGCAGAGTCTAATCTGGCCCAGCCTGTTATCAGTGGTTTGGATCTTGTGGTAAACCCTTTGTATTTACTTTCATGAGGTGTCTCTTGATTGGAGACTTTGACAATGATACGCCTACCTCCTAAAGAGTGTTCTTGACCTGGCTAGATGTTGTGAAGGGGTTTTTCCACACCAAGGAAAGAATTCTGCAATCATCCACTTTAGTTGTCTTCCGGGCCTTTTGGTGTTGCTGAGCTTGCCAGTGCATTGGTTCTTTTTTCCTAAAGTTTTTGCTATCTGTCAAAGAGGTTTGTTTTGTTTTTTCAGACTAATGAGGGCCTCCTTCATTTGCACTGACATGTCTTTGGACCACATATTGCCACTGAAACTGGATTCTGTAACCGTTTGCCACAGTAAGCCAGATTCACTTGTCTGATACAGACTTTTCCCAGCTGTCCAGGCTTAGCTGCGAAACAGCTTTGTGATATTCAAATGAAATCCTGAACGCTTGGAGGGATGCTTCCTCTGGTGTGCTTCCTTAGGGTAAGAGCATGGCAGATAACCTTGTTGTTGTGGATGTTTTACACCATTACCAGAGGCTGTGAATTCTGCACCCTGGTGCCTGTCATACACCCAAGATCATGAAGTCTGGTGAGGAGGTTGAGAGCCTCTGGGCCCATACGTGGACCCAACTGCTCTGCTAAATGTCTCACATAATGCAGTGAGACTTCTCTGCCTTATCCAATATGCTCTGGCAGTCTGGATGATACACTGCCAGACTGCAGACATGTTGGTGACGTCCTTTCTGATGTATTCTAGCAGGGAGGTTTGTGCCAGCCAAATCTGCCTTGCTAAATTCCTTCACTGGATAGCCTGGGTTGTCAGTCACCCACTCTGGGCCTAAAGACATCAGGGCCACCATTTCCCTGCCAGCCCAGTCTCAGGTCCAAACTGAGCTCTTGTCAATTTTTGACAGCCTGCATTAAATTCTGGTGCGCTGGCAGATTCGCTCCATGCCTTCCTAAGCATTTGCAAATAATCTGTGGCTGCTGGAACTAAAACTGATGGCTGGGACTAGGATATGTCAGCCCAAATCCCCTCAACAGGAACTGGCCCCTCTGCTGGCACACTCAGTCCAAGAATCTTTGCTGTAATCTAAATTTTTGACATTATTTCATTGGCTGAGATCTCACTACCTGCAAAGCTATCCTGGTCTGACTATACCTTACACAGTGAGGACTTGCATCTCTTCCTCCACAGTCTCCACCAGTCTATCACTGCCAAAAGGGAGTTATGTACATGTAATGAAAGGACATCTGATTGATTAGTAGGAGGACAGACTTGGCTCACCTGGCTATGAGACACTGCCAGAGACAGGACACTGAGCCTCAATCCTCCTGATTCTATCTGAAAGACTTTAAATAGCTGCTAGTATCTGTAGCTGAGTCTCATTTTATTGTTCTCTTGGTCTCCTGTCATAATAGCTGGACTATGCAGCTTCTTAGGAGCGGGTTTCCCTGAGCCCTGTCCCTGATCCTGATCAGGGGTATACTCACGTCTGCATTTCCTACAATGCCCTCTAGAAACACGTCTGTCTTCACTCAGCTGAGAAGGCGGAGGACGAGCTAATATGCTTCGTGCAGACTGCTCAACTAGATCTAAGGATACGTTCCTCCAAAAGGTAGCTCAGTAGCAGCTCCACATGGATTTTCAATGTCATCCATAAAATGTGCCACCCCCAGACAGTGGGGGCATTTCTGATGGCCATTGTAGGTGTCCATGGCAGAAGGGCAGAAGCAACACACCTGAGAAACCATATTCCCACCAGCTATGAATAGCTGAGAAGTGGAATGAGACTAGCTGTACCCAGCTGGCCACAGTCTGCCAATCAATATTGGTTGTGGTTTATCAAATTAAAATATATATATCATAAATCTGAATAAAGCTGGCCCACTGCACACAGGGGATAAAGGCATCAAAAATAACACCTCACAATGATGCTGTTTTCGGTATAATAATATCTAACAACTTAACAGTTTAGTAAATTCAATATCTGGGTACCTAAAAGATAACTCACCTGCACAAGGCTGATAAAATAAACAAAAAACCAAATTCAGTGCTGAGGAAAATGGGAAACAAACCCCTAAATTACTGGGGCCTAGCAACTTAAAGACGAAAAACTCCCTTTCACTGTGCGGCAATGCACAAGGGGTGGTTGAAACAAAATCCCCAATCACAGCGAACATTTAGCTGCTGGATAGGCACAGCAAATCAGATTCAGATTTACCTAACCTAGGTGAAAAAATTGAATAGATGAAATAACAGCACTTACCAAGGCTGTAGAAAATCGAAGATACCTGCGTAAGCAGATGCAGGTAAGCAGCCTAAAAAGGGGATAATGGGTTAGCAACAATGTGACCACTCTCACTAATAAATGCAGCTAACTGACCAAAATATATAGAGAGGAAAAACAAGTACAATACTCATCGACACAAAGCACCTTCACCTAAGTGACGGATTGATAAATGGAGTCCCAAGCACTTTCTCGGATGAGGCAAGTAATGCAAAGAGTAGGAGGCCAGTTTATAGCCTTACGTTGACAAAAGGCCTCAAGGCTATGTAGAAGGAAAGCATCATGCAAGTAAAGACTGTGGTGATGGTCTGAATTAGGTCAGAATAGATGTCAGATTACTACAGACAGCGTACAGCAACCATGTTACTTAAAGGACAAGTCTGATGATATTCAGCATTTTTCTGTCAACAAATCCCATGAAAAGACCAAAAACAACAAAGAATTGATCCTACTAACAAGTTTTGTCTCTAAAGTCCAAGTCTGATGTAACTTAATCCTCCATGCCAAAGAACTCCATTGGAACAGAAACTGTTAAAAACACATCAATGAACCACATTGGATGGACACTGTAGTTTATTTTGAGTGAATCTCACATACACCATCCTGCTGCTGAAAATCCTCACTACAGCACAAAATGCATAGATATTTTGTGCTCTAATGAGGATTATTTTCAGTCATGCATTTATAGAAATGCATAGTCGCGAACAATTACACTTTGTACTCCTATTTGAATAATGTTTGCTAAAAACTATAGTGCCCAACTGTTTAAGGTCATTATTTAGTCTTTTTTTAAAAATGACATTTTTTAAATTTGTTTTCAAAGAGTTATGCTTCAGTAAGAACAAATGGGCTCGGTGCTGAGTGCCACCATCGGGGTAGGGAAGTCATAAAGTATTGAGACACACAACATTGTTGATTGTTGTCTTTTTACTGGATTTGTTGACATTAAGAAAAATGGAGAATAACATCAGCCTTATTGTTTAAGTAAGTATGAGCACACTACATAGTGGTGGCAGATCAGAAAAAGCTCATATGAATTGATTTTGGAAAGGTCTTATAGGTTGTTTTGGTAGAGACTGAAAATCAACCTACTTTGTCATTTAGGTATGGCAATTTGTTGTTGTTATCTGCAGATTTTAGAGACACTTTCGTTCAATTTGGCAAAAGGGGTCATTCAATTAACACAGTTTGTCAGATAATGCAAACAGTACAAATTCAGTTTATATGTGAATGTGAAAAAGTACAAATCTTGACCTTTCAAGAACAGTCACTTCACAGCAACCGCAGTCAGTCAAGAAGATTAAGTGAGTACAGTAAAACCTGCATTTATTGATTATACATTTCAAAGGACATACAGTATTATCGAAATGCAAGAACTGAAAGAGCAAACAAAAAAAAAAACCCAAATGATATAATGATAAGGATCTGGCTAAGACAGTGGTTTTTCAGGGCCACAGGGATCAATATTGATCAATATCAATATAAATGGTTATAAAGCACTATGTTTTCTTAATATATAATTGGACAATATGTTTATTAGTTTTTTAAAAATGCATTTTCAAATTAATTTTGAGATTGCATTATGTATGTAAATATTACTTAGTTTTTTGTTTTTTTTTACAAACCCCTTTGTAATGGAGCTATTCATTAGTTGATTAATTTATTCTGTTGGAATTTTTTTCAATAATCCTAAAATGGCAGTTTAAATATCAAATAATGAAAGACCTAATAAATTCTTTATTTAAAAATAAAATTCCTGCTTTTATGGTCCAATTACATATAATTTATATTATGATTTATAACCATGTCCCTGACTACTGTTATCCTCCATACAGTAGGAGGGATGAAACTCACACAAATAGAATCATAAAAACTGTTTATGCAAGTTGTATTATAATAAGATTGATAAATCTGCTTTTAAATTGTAACTTGTTTGATAAAGAAGCAACTGATTTGATAAAAAGATGATTTAAATAAACTGCTGCAGAACTGCTGTTTAATTAAAAAGAATTGATTACATAAACTTATTCATCATTCTTCCTTCTGTCTGCAATTATCAGTAGAGTTTATCTTTAACATACAGTACAACCTGTCCAGTCTCTCAATTATAAACAATGTTGTTTTTTAATTTTGCCTCATTAAAACATTGCTTTTGCTAATGTTCTTGTTTGACTTTGTCTTGATTTACATTCATTTTATCACCTTGTGCTTTTGAACAGTGGCCCCTAAGGTCAAAGCACACACAAGAGAGAAAGCACAAACATCAATGGAAAAGAACTGCAAATCCAGAAATGCTACAAATGTGAAAAAACATACGAGAGTGAAAGCAAAAACATTAAGGGAAATGCACTTCCAATCCAAAAATAAAAAAATAAATAAAAAAAACCCATACAAATAAATAAGACATAAATAAAATTGACTAGAGAAAATGCATGCAAAAAGAATTTGTACACCTAAAATGCTCCTGGACTCAAAGGGGGAGAGATAGGCTTGATTTGTATAAACAGCAAAGTAACCTTTTGTATGTAACCTATCCTAAACATTTATTAAGTTTTGATATTTTTTTAGGGCAAGAAAATTTCAAATATGTTGTCAGTTTATCCAAATAAGGCCTGTTTGTAAATTTACTCCAATGTTTTTGGAAATGTGGGGGCCTACCAGGCAGGTAGGAGCCAAGACGACTGTGTTTTTTTTTTGTATGTGTGTTTTATGCTGACGTTATTGTATCATGGTATTACAAGAATAAAAGGGATACTAAACGCAAAATGGTATTTTACTCTATTGGCAATCTTTATCTTGAGAAAGAAAAAAATGATTAAAAAACAGAAGTGTTTATTGGCTCAAAATAGGAGTGAAAAGAGGTTTAGGCCTGGCCTAAATGTTTTTTGGGAGGAGTAGGCCTCCCCTAATAAAGGTCAATTAGTAAATGTAATGTGACTCATTCTCAGAATTAGCAGTAATAGCCATGCTGTTGTTTTGAGCTGTGAGTGAACTGTATTTGCTGAGCAACCTAGATTTGCTGTTTTCCATGTTTACTGTTGTTTTATTTCAAAGTTTTTTCACCTCTGAAATAAAGGTGCCACATCATTTGTGGTCTGAAATACCACAAGTATAGTAGCCAAACTGGGAATTACGTTGAATGTAAAAGAATTTACATCTTCGAAGAAACCAGAGGCTTACATAACCTTTTACATCTTAACCCACCTGAAGAAAGTTACTGAAAATGACTCCTGAACACACCACTCTGAGGTCAAATCTAGATTTCACAATTTGAAAAACTTTGAGTTTAAACACAGTTCAGAAATAACACCAACTGTTCTACACTATTAGAATGTATACAGAAACTGCAAAATATTATTGTCAAACACGAAAACACAACAAGTTGTATAATATACTGTCTGCAGTAGTGCAAATATAATCAGTATTTCAGATACACATAAAATAAAAGCATGAGGCCATTACTTCTTTTACGATAACAAACCCCTGAACCAAACTGCTTTTACAAATGTCTTGCTGGAAATTAAAACTATAGTGTATAGTGCCTATATGTAAAAAATGAGCTGCCAGAAGGAGGAGATCATATACATTGCATCTCCTTTGGGAGAGATAACCATGGGAGATAACGGATCTGAAGTTCTTAGAATAAAAATGCCATATGTTTACACCTCATGCACCTCATCCTTGTCAGTGAAGCCTTAAGCCAATTAGGGCAAAGTTCTGTCGTCACAAAGGTGGTGCAGCTAGAGGAGAGCAACTGCAGCGCCTGACTCAGAAAACAGCAGCTGCTTTAATCCCACATTAACATGCATTAAATCCAGCATGCATCACGTTGAGTCAGCACTGCGCAGCGCCGCATTAAGTTGAATGAGCCTATTACCTGTACGTAACCTGTGGGTATGACATAGTTCATCGGGTGTTGTAGGAAGTAGATCTCCTTTGTGTGTGTGCTAAATCCAAAACGTGTGTGGTAAAACAAAAATGTGTGTGTGTTTATCAAGGTAATGATGGTATTGCAAAATCCATGTCATGGCAGAATGTGATACCGGTGATGGTGACGATACCCCTCACTCCTACCCTGTGTACTGCATTTATGTACATGAATATGCATATGTATGTGTATGTGTAGATTTATGTATAGGTATGTGTCAAATGTAAATTCTGTGCATTGTATGTGTAATCTTATTTGTAAATATAAAGATTTGTTAATAAAAGAAAAAATATACAGAAAGAGACGGATGAAATTGTTAAAGCCTTAGAGATTTTCCTGTATCTTGAGCTGTTCATTATTTTCTGTTGTGTTAAAAGTTAATGTCTACAGTGGGTTCCAAAAGTCCCACTGTAGCTTGACTTGTCAGGAAATGGACATTTTTTTTTTTTAGCCATGGTAGTTGCGTGGCTCAAGGGATGGCATTGTTGGCAGACATTCTTACAGACATTCATGGTCCCCAGAGGATGAATCCTAATGACTTTGGTGATGTCCTGATTTTTCCTCTAATGCCACCACCAAGTTGTAATTTATGGTTCAGAGTAAAATACGTTGACAACTAATGGATAGATTGCCATTAAACTGTCAGAGATATTTAAGGTCCCTAGTGAATAAACTCACTTTGGTGATCCTCTAACTTTTCCTCCAGCACCACCTGCAAATCAAAATGTTCACACATTCAGAAAAATCTCTCTCAGTCACGGATTGGCTCAAACTTTTGTACAAACATGTACATGTGCATCCTACAAACTTTTCCTCTACTGCCACCATGAGGTTGAGGACTTATACAATTGGCATGAAATTTGGTGTGACATTAATGTTTGCCACAGGATGAATACTGTCAATTTTGGTGATCCTCTAGAGGAGCAAAAGCCACACTTTACATTTAAATTTAAGTTTGCGTTTGTTGAATGGCACCACCTTAAATATATATATAAAGAAATTAATTAATCAAATTAACCAAATTAATTAAATTAGTCAAATTAATCAAATTAATCAGTCTTATAATCAGAAGTAGTTAAGTTCTCAGTTCAGGGATCTCTTGTTTCTGCCTTAAAAGAACATGCCACACAAGACAATGACATGAAGATAGATGAGATTATTTATTGTCAATAAATGTCTATAAGCAACTGAATAAATGCAGCGTTAATAATGAATACAGAGTAATGATGTCAGAATCAAACAGATGAATAAAACGGATCTTTGAAGGATAAAATGAGATGATCACTTAGTTTTTCATAGCGAAATAAAGTGTGTGAATTAGGATTATCAGAGAAGGAGGAATGTTATGGGAATTAATGATTTTCCCTAGGACTAATAATATTAATAATTCAGAGCACTATCCGACATCAACTCTTATCATTGGCAGCAGAAGCAAAGTTTAGCCTACTCTGGCCCCTTTACTAAATTTGGAGAATTATAGCTACAAGTGAAAACTAAAGGTACAATTCCTACACTTTTTACCCTCAAAATAAAGAGTAAAGTTTAACCTCATACTTGTGGGTTCATTTCAAAGCCAATGTGCTGAAGCACAGAGCAATCACAACCAAACAAACAGAAAAATTGTAACTCAAAATATTTTTATTGCACAATTTTAGCAGGGCCTTTAATACTTCCCTTGTTAAACTGTTGCTGAAGAAAAGATAGCATTACATGTGCAGCTCTATTTAAATAGATAATACATTGGGAGTGGACTTCACTTCTAGTGGACCAAAGTTAAAATAAATTTAGTTATTATTTGGGGGCAAATCTTTTCATTCATTGACTCTCTGAACTCTATGATCCATAGACATCAGGTGATTAGTGATATTTCCCGTGGTGATGCTCTGCCGGACTTAAAATGCAAACTGAACTCTTGCCTTTGGTCTGATTTTCAGTGGGTGACTTTGCCAGTCAAGGATATTCCACTATGTGCCATTTTTTCTGCACTGTCCTAAAATTCGCGATCAGTATGGATGTGAACACAGACCGCTTAAGGCCCATTTAGCACTTTAATCTCAGTCTTTTTTTAAATTTTAAATCAAATGGGCTAGACCAGAGAGCCAAAACAACTAAAATGTTTCACTGCATACATTATAAACTGTACTGTATGTCTGCTATCCTGTTTCAAGTTCTAGCCTGGCTATCTCAAAGTCATGTAGATGCAGTCATAACGTAGGTAGCCTCAGTAGGCCATGTTATTGATGATGACTATCAGCATGGGAGTTTACACATCAGCTTACCCATGGAGGAGCAACACCTATCAAGCAAGGGCACAGTACATTTTTTACATTGATAATAAAAAAAAGCCAGAATAGCACAAGGTGTACAAAAACAGTTTTGGGCACACAACTGAAACTCCGGATATTCTGTAAAAAATCAAGTAAATACTCAAATGTAAAATCAATCCCGTTGTCTTGGACGGACCACAAAATTTTTTTGCATAATAATTATACCAAAGTGCCAAGGAGGCCTCCTACAGTTATTATAAGGCAAAGCCTTTAAGGATTCAAACTAGAAGATTATCAGAGAGATTTGGTGGCTACTCTAGGGGGTCTTCTGTATTTTGAGGACAATATTGATTGTACAGCTGAGTACTTTACAAAGCTGTTTTTAGGACCTAACATCATGCTCCAGTAAGTAAAAGTACAATTAAAGCTAGACCATCTCCATAAAGCAACAGCTAAAAGGATTTAAGCAAAAGCCATCACAGCAAGATCAAAAGTGGATTCGGATGTTTCGCTATATAGAAAATATTGTTAAATTTTGTTAAATAGCCAGAAAAAGATTACACATTATAAAACAGCATTAGGAGGATGTATAAATAATTAAAAATGATTTGGATAAGATCAATGGGTTTACTCGATGGGCAACATAGGGTATGTCCTTTCAGTGCTAAGGTAGATGGAAAAATAAAAATTAAACCAGAAGACATTGCTAATCACTTTCTGACCATTTTGGAACAAGGATACATGATTAGAGGTCTAATATGAGTAATGATTATATCTCAAATTATTTTTTATTAGGAGTAACAGATAGATCATGGTGGGGAAAAATAACCGCCTAATATTACCACAGATATCATTTCCCAAAAAAAGATAAAATTCTGACCTCACTTCCTGAAGATAAATCTCTACCTGACAACTATTGAACAACTATTGAAACTTGCGGCTCCATTCATTGAAAGACCTGTTAAATATTCAAGCCATCTCTACAACAAAGAAAGTTTCCTCCAGAATGGAAACGTGCAATAATTGTTCTGTGAAACATAGCAAAACTAATGTTACCCTCCTATCAAGTAGACTAAGGGCAACCTCTCCATCCGTCTTCGTGCCTTTCAACTCTCTCACTTACTGTTAGGCTCACAAAAGGAGGAGTACTGAGTAACTGAAATTGAATTGACAACTGAATGTCACGGGATCCGCTTGGTTTATTGTACTCTGTTTAAATATACAATAAATCTACTTCACATTGAAGTCTGAATATTGCATTGTGTATTATTGAAGACTACGAATCTTGCGGAAGAGAATCTGAACCCATCTGGCCCTGGTGAAGGTTTTCTCCCGCATGGTCTCTCCAACATATTTGGCCTGGCCATTGGGAATACTGGGACAAATCTTTGTGGGCCATCAAGTGGGCCATCACATTGGTGGGCTGGTGGACCGTTAAAAAATCCATGAAGTTTTTAAAGTTTTTACCAGCCTCATCAGTCTCTTTACCAGCCCTCTTTGTGTGCCTGTTATTCGGGGTGCGGGCATCCCAGCAGATAAGTCCAGGGCTGAATTTCCTTCCCAGTCTGACCACGCAGTCCCTATAGTTGGAAAACCTCACGCTAATGCAGGTGTTCCCAGTTGTCTGACCATCTCTCCTTCTCTGTTGTGTAGAATTACCTTCTCTCTGGCTCCCACTGCCCCCTTTTATCCAATTCCCCCTCCTGCGCACGAGGACAGTGAAAGTTTCCGAATTAAATTGGCAAGCCAGCCAGGAGAGGCTCGAGGGGCCTGATGCCTAGACACAGCTGCTGCTGCACAGATCCACAGTGGCCAAAAACAAGATAGGACAGCCAAAGAGCCTTTTGAAATCTGTATACATTTGTTGTGTCTGAGTACAGTGTGCATTCAACTGAGCCAAGGAAGTACGTAGCCTCTCCTCCATAGAATCTAAATTTGTGGTAAAAGAGTTCAATGTGATATTATGTGTATGTGTTAAATGTTGGTATGAATGGATGAGTGATGAAATAAATACCAACTCTAACATGGTAGTGATGTAAATTGGGGAGAAGAGTGTTAGGGGTATTTAAAGTGTGTGAGGGGTCCTGTGGATACCACTTTTTTTCCTCTGTGTAAAAAAGTTAAGGGAAGGTCAGAATGGACAGGCAAGGTAAAAGTAAATAGACTACTTTGGATAAATAGTGGTATCTGTGGTATGAAGACAGTTCTGTATGGATAGATTATGGAGAGAAGTGCCAGGTCTGCTACGAAGGGATAAATACAGCGTGCAGTTACCGCTGTATGAGAATAGATCTGACGGACAGTCGATCTAGAGGGTGTGCTAAGGGGCCTACGGGATGGCCACCCAGTAAAGAGCTTGCTAAAGGGTCTTCGTGACGGCAGCCCAATAGTTGCTAAGGGGCCTATGGGCGACCAATGGCCAGAAAGTGTAAATGTGCTTGCAATAAGTGTGTGAGTAAGTGAAGAGTCTTATGTCCTGTAATGAGTCATATGTGTTATTGGATATTTGAAAAAGAAAAGCTTAGGCAGGCTCTAGGTGAAGTTTGGAGCTACGATACATAAGTAATAGTGCAAAATCGAAATGACTACAAAATGAACGAAGTGCACATAATTAGGACAAAAGTAAAATTAAAATTGGATGCAGAAATATTCTTGAAAAATTGTCAGAACGGGCATAACAGATATCAGAGCAAAATAGGTAAAACATATTATACGGATTTATGTGGGTGAATTAGTTATTACAACATCTCACAGTGCTGAAGCTAAAAAAGAACTGCTTTTGCTGAAATTAGGCTACCCAAACAAGTTTTGTTTCTGTATACCCAAAGGACCGTTTAGTCGTTTCACCAGAAGTGTTTACAGGCAGTATTTAGCGGCGATAGTGGGATTAGTTTGCCAACTTTGTAGAAGGAAATTTCAGTACTATAATCCATCCTCAATTAAATGAATGAGTGGAAAAGACTTGAAGATAAAGCAACAAACATGTTGTGGAACAGTAGTGTTGCTAACTACCTTTGTTGTGTCATTTGTAGGGGTATGGATAGTTATCATCAGAAATATAGAAGCACAAGGGATAAGAATACATTTCTGGCTAGAACGAATTTACATAATTTACGGGGTTGTTGAATGCTATCAGAACATGCAGCTGATAAATCTAAAACTCTGGCAAATTACAAAGTGGATCAATTTGAAACAAGTGCTGGCTGATTCCCCAATATTCTGCCAATGGTTGTGGACTGCTGAAACTCAATATTAGAATAATTCTGTCACTATCCAGAAGGAATAGCAACTCTCTCTCTTAATATATTTTTGAGGTACTGGAAGGAATTTCTATTGAGTGGCAAGAAAGATTAATTAATCCCCGGCTATGCATTATAGTTAGCCAAAGGAGAGAAACAGGCAAGCAGAGAGGACTAACCCCTGGGTAGCACCCGCTGCAGACTGGCAGCAATAGAGTTGCCTAGAGGAGCCAGAGGGGGGGAGGATGTTACCGATCATCTCACAACATCCACAAGAAGAACCCACCATACAAGTTATCATCGATCATCACGAACATCCCTTTATGGTGGCTACAGTTGCAACCTACTCATGCATTTGCAAGCAAGGCTTAAGTCTCCCCCTCTCAAAGTCATCCGTCAAAACTGTTGTCTTCTCTGGGAAAGTACAAGTGGTACCCCTTACTGAGCCTATACCAATGCTAACTGGCGGAAAAACAGTGGTTGCACCACTACTCTATTCAGCAGAGCTCCCTAGTAAATCTCATGGGAACATATATACTGTGTTCCCTTAAAGCCAAAATACTATGTACCCAAGATGGCGTCTATGTTGACTTTCCGGAACCAGGAGGTGATGATGCAGAGGAACCAATGTTGTCCATCCTGCCCCCAGTTCAGAGCATTCAACCACTTCAACCAATGGTGTATTGAATACACCTGATTCCACAAGAATTGATGTTATGGCAACAGTGGCATGGTGGAGACCATGGCTATAAAGCCCAACTGGAAGAAGCAGTAGATCCAAGACTATCCCTACACTGCACTCTGAAGTTTGTTGGTGACCAATCAGAGTAAGGCTATGAGAAATGCTGGGATGAGGAAGTCATTAGACATCAGTTCTTCCTCATTGAAGAAGACATCTCTGTGGGACCACAGGGAGGCTGCTGCAGCCATCACATTGCAAACTCAACTGTCCCAGTGCTTCCAAGTGAAAGATTCTACGTCTCATGCAATGGTAATGATCGATAAAGGACATGAGTCATATGAACTTGGGCCAGTGGAAAAAAGACACAGCACTGCAAACACAAGAATGGTTCCCCACAGACAATTCTGAAATCCACATTTCAGCTGACAGGCAATTCATTAGGATAACAAATAAAACCTATGATCAGGGTATAGCTGAAAGGGTATTGCTAGATGATACGGGTACTAACACAAATGTCACTCAGAACTGAACTGCTACAACAGGTGGCAGATAACCTATGGTCAAAACATAAGATTGATGTAGGGTTAGTTAAATCTGCACAACCAGTACACAGCCAGGGACTAAATTACCTTACAAAAACAATATCCTTTGACACCACAGGACATAGAAGGAATCATGCCCACCATAAAAGGTTTGTTGCAAGATGG
The DNA here is from genome assembly GCF_016859285.1 of Xiphias gladius. NCBI lineage: Eukaryota > Metazoa > Chordata > Actinopteri > Istiophoriformes > Xiphiidae > Xiphias > Xiphias gladius. The sequence continues at coordinate 3,701,219 of NC_053407.1, read as the reverse complement.
AGTTCTGGTAAAGACCAGAAGTCCATGTAAAACTTGGCAATTTTTCCAATCAAAAAGCCACATTCAGATAACTACAGGTTGGTACTTGATCTATGAGTAATCAACACAATAGTTGATGCTGAGACACCAATTGTGCCAGATCCACATGCACAACTGTCAAACATTCCACCTGGAACTCAGTGGTATACAGTGATTGATTGATTGACTGTGTTCAGCATTTTTCAGTGTACCTTTGCATTCAGACTCCCATTATCTCTTGCATTCACAATCACAATATACATACACTATAATGCCACAAGGATATTTTCCCTAAGTCTTTAATAGAGTGCTGTCAGAAGACCTGCAGCACCTAAACATAGATAACACTTTGATTCAGTATGTTGATGACCTGCTTATTTGTACTCCCACAAAAGAGCAGTGTGAGAAAGACTCAGTATCAGTGCTACAAGACAAATTGCAAGACAAATTGCAATTATGCCAATAGGAAGTTGAGTATCTAGGCAGGAAATTGTGTGATAACAAAAGGTGTATTGCACAATCCATGTGGAAGCTGTAAGAAAAGCACCCCAGTCACAATCAGTGGGACAGATGCTTTCCTTTCTGGGCATGGCAGGATACAGTCGGCAGTGGATTTGTGATTATGCCCTCAGAACAGCTCCACTTTGGGAACTGATCAATGCAGCAGGCCAAACAAAAGACTCAGCTCATTTGCAATGGACAGAGGAGGCTGAGGGGGCTTTTCAGGCCCTAAAATGGGATTTTAGGGCCTGAAAGCTTAAAATCATTGGGCACAACTAATTATAGCACACCATTTAATTTGTATGTGGCAGAACGTGCAGGCTTTACCAGTGCTGTGCTAATGCAAGAAATTTCCAAAGGGAAAACAACCATTTGCATATTTCAGCACCAAAATGGATGCTGTTGAACAAGGCTTGCCACCTCGATACCAAGGATTGGCAGCAGTAGCACTTGCCAACCAAAAAGCTTCCACTCATACAATGGGGCACCCAGTGACACTGTATATGTCGCACCAGTTAGATTTACTACTGACAAGTCCCAGATTTCTGCCCAATCAAGCCAGAAAAATTGATTATGAAGTAATATTCTCAGCACCAGAACTTAACATTCCAAGATGCACAACTAACCCAGCAACAAAGATGGTGATACCCACAGATAGTGTGCCTCATGATTGCACAATGCAGGCTGATTCTTTTTTAAAAGCACAACCAGACATGCATAATGAACCAATTACTGCAGATTTGACACTCTTTGTGGATGGGTCATGCTATAGAGATAAGAAGGGTAACCACGCAGGATATGGAACTGCACAACTAAGTGATGATGGTGAAACATTTTCTAAAGTCCAAGCACAAATGGTTGATCAGTCGCGTTACGTCCAACTGGCAGAAATGAAGTTGGCCCTAAAAGCAGCCAGTAAGTTGGCAACTGGCAGAAGGGTAAATATTTATATATTGATTCTGCGTATGCATATGGTATTTGTCATCTCTATGGTAACATTTGGAAGCAGCGAAGGTTTCAAAGATCTGGCGGTATGCCCATCACACATGGGGCAGCAATTTTACAATTGTTGGAAGCCGTGCACCTGCCTACCGTGTTCGCCATCATTAAATACCCAGCACACCTAAAGATAAACACTCTTGTAGCATTAGCATTAATATCTCTATCTGAGGTAATCTGTCAGTTGTCTTTGAGAGTGACAGCTTTTGCGCATTGCAGTAGCTGTCGCGCAAAGTAAAGGCCACATTCAGGAAGAAGAAAGCAATGCATTTGTAAAACCATGATCTATGTATCAATATACATCTTCCAAATGCTGTTTACTTCAATTATATATTTTTCCTTGCACATTCCTATCAAATGAGTGCGTTTCCCATAATGTTACTCTGTGATACTCACATGAAGTTACAGGACTGTTTTCCCTTTGGTGAATGACAGTGGCATACCACCACTGGTGGATATAGGGGAAAACACTGTATTGTATTAATTGGTTAATCCTACTTCAGCAACAGAAAACAATCAATCACTCAGAATGGTTCCTACTCTTCGCTACTATGGTTACTTGTGGCATACTAAAAGGGCACTGCCTCGGACTATTGGTATTTATTATTTACACAAATGATCTCCCTTTAGTTTTAACTAATTCAAATGCATGTGTGTTCACCAATGACACAACAATCACAGCAATAGCAGATTAAAAAACTCAGGCACCAGTATTTCAGAGCAATTATCAAATGGGAGGAAAAGAAGAAACTGATGTTAAATGTAAACAAAACCAAAAGCATGATAATATGTACAAAAATGAGGAAACAATTGAAACTATTTTATTTAACATGCAGAGATGTTCAGATTGAAAAGGTAACAGAAGTTAAACTATTGGGAATCAAAATACAAAACAACCTGACTTGGATTGCTCATATTACCGAACTTTCTAAAAAGGTGTTGAAAATGGCAGGGATGGTTTGATGAATTGCAAGCCTTTTATCAAAGGATATAAATGTTCTCACAGAGATATGAACAGATTACAGATCCTAGATGCATTAAGCATGAAAGATCTTACTTGAAGCAGGAGTGAGTGACTTGCACTATAGGAAAGGATGACCCACAGCAGTAAAATATGTGAAACAACATTCAGTTGTGCAAATTGGTAAAATTCAAAAGTTTAAGATACCTGTAAGTATTCCGGTCAAGTTATTACTGGTGTGATATAAACACAAAGTCGATATAGGGAATAGAGATAAAAAATCATTATGCACTACCAAGGATAAAAACAGAAATTTGCAGTTGGACCTTTATCTAAAGGATAATCAAACAATGGAACTTTGGTTTTTCCATGTGTTTCCTATGTTTCCCCGTTCCCTTGTGTTTTCTGTATTTTTTCCCTTGTATGTTATGTGTGCGTATGTGTGTCTGCCTGGGGGTCGTGGCGCATACATATCACCAGTCACAAACATTTAGAAATTGGTGTAACACCATGCAGCTCAATGTAATGTAACAGGTTGGTTTTGGTTTGTTTACCCCAAATGTCCAAATAAGTTTTGCTAACATTAAGTACCCCCACTGGCATTTTAAACAATTCGCCTTCACAGTGAAGGCCTACAACTGTCATTACATTACAACGCATTCATTTTAAGAAACTACGTATTAGTGCGATGCTGCTGTGACAATGCTGTTTGAGTGACATAATTACTGCTGACAAGTAATCCAACATTATGCAACATTAAGCAAAGCGGTGTGGCTGAAAATTCAGGTGTGGCAGTCTACTGAATAAATGAAAGAAGTGGAAACTTCTGATACTGTATATGTTGCAGTGTGCATGTGTGTCTACCTGTATGTGACGTACTATACTTTAGATTTCGTACAGCAGGATTCAACACCAGACCCTCAGTCTCCTACATTCTTGCTCTCATTGGGCTCCTTTAAAACCTCTGTGAACAGTGCTCCACCTCAGAATCACAGATCGTTTTGCTCTAATTCCTCTAACCTTTACCCAATTTTAATGGGCAAGTAAACTAAACGCAAATGTTCAAATATATTCTAACAGACACTCTGATACTTATTCATACCATTGGTGGTTGTTTAAGTCCAAAGGACCTCCTTGACGATCTTTGTCAAAGGCTGGAGTTACAATGTTCTGTGCAGACACAGAGTTATGAATGGACACCCACAGCTCTGTGTATAATATTGGGGTAAGCATCTGAGACATACAGTTGTTCTTGTGAACATAGCTTGTTAACATTGTGTCAGACTAGTTTAATATTTGCACCTAACATGGCAAATGAGTTAATATTATAATAGATAGCTTGCTGATAAATGTAGCAGCATTGGCCTCAGTTTCTCTCCACAGAAAGGGAATCAGCTGCAGATCCATCACCACCATCGTCTCATGTTACTGAGGATGTCTAACAAGGGGAGTTCATAAAATGCATACTAAAAATCATTTTTGACCCATTTGTTTTCTGCAATTTAATATTATTTAAATTATTATTTTAAGATGCGTGTAATACATAATGTTTCAAAAGTAATAACTTTTGAAACAATTCATTCACTATAGTGTTTTGATTAGCTTTACAGATGGAAACAAACATTCAGCAGCATCAGAAAAGTTTAATAACTCAGACTGAGTTATTATTTAACATGACATTCCATATTAGGGTTCAGTTTTAATACTCAGGATACATATTTTGTATATCTATGGATTGTGTCTTTAGGTTTCTAAAGTTTTATTATGCTACCTCTATGTTGCAACAGCCTGGACTGGCACTACTTGGAAACTAATTCACCTTAACTCTGCAAATAAAACATGATTCCAGTGAGATCTTATTTGATTTTTATTATTATGAAATACGGTAAATGAATAATACTATCTGAGTGTAGGGGCCAGAGTAATATGGCCTTGCACCTTTATTTTGTGCTCAGGGTATAATGAAGACCTGAAAAACAGTGACATAAATAATGTTTTCTAATGTTCTTAAAACTCACAGTTAAAGCTTCACACAGTAATCCCAGTATGTTGAGAAAAAAGGCTGAAATAGGCTGAGGCTTTAAACAGAATAGACTTTATTAAATCAATTTAAAACCCTTTATTACTGATAACAACTAAAAATGCATGGGCTTAAACTTGTTGATTTAGTTTTTAATACAGCTGTTGCAATTAATTATCAAATAGGCAATTAATTATTAAATATGCAACTCAGACTGCATACAGTATGTAGGGTCCCAGATTTTTGTGCTATGCCCCTAGCTTGAGAGTCCACGTTCCATTTATAGGGACCCATCCGTACACACAATAATGCCACTACTAAAAATAGTCTGAGACTTTAAGCAGCAAAACTGAAAACTCCCAGTAATAAAAAACTTGTCAGGACAGAAAAAAATGTCTCTTTCCAGAGTAAACAGGCCACACTTTCACTCAGGCTACAGGAAAATAAAATTGTCCCAGCAGCTCTAGTGTAGCTCAGCACTCTGAGACATCTGAGCTGAGGATGGTTGGTGCGCTATGTTACAAATTATTTAACTGTAGCCTACAAACTTGGAATCCGTTTGTGACAGCTTACCAGAATGAAGTGTAAAAAAAGTACGGAAGGTCAGCTACAACCGTTTGATCCTGACCCATCCTGTCACAAAACTTAACATACATGAAAGGTGTTTTGTGATTTTGGAGAGGTCTGTGTGTGCACGCCTCTGTCAATTATATTACTTTTACTTTTATGTTATATTGACTACGTGTCCAGTTGATGGTGAATATAACACCCATTGTCTTGGTGCTGTTTGTCCATTAGGCAAACGGCTGCACAGCATGTCATTTGTTAATGACCGAATCTAGACCCCAGTCTCTTGCTGATGTTCTGCTGCTGTGAAATGTATAAGCTCCTCTTTCAATGAGAATAATTTTTATTTTGTCCCTGGAGATATTTCCCCACACCATAGTATCCATTAAAGTCTCACACCAGGGGTAGTCTTTATCCTTTTTCTGACACACTGTACTCTGAACAGGTTCATTTTCTTCCACTGAACGGGCTTAACCAACTTCTATCTGAGCCTGAGCAGGCTCTGAGGGCTAGCATTGTGGGCATCAGTTTCCACCAGGTCGTCCACAGGAGGGAGCGCTGTAATACACTACATTAACATTAACACTACCATTACCCCTCACCTGTTTTTAAGTGGAAAATTTTGAAATGGAGGGTATTTGCTGAACCAGTGCTGCATCTCTAGCTTCTTTTTCTTTGCTGATGTTAAGCTTGACATTTGACCTTATGTCCTTATGATCTTATGCAATTTAGTCAGCTACTTCACAAAACATCAAAATAAGATTATGATTACACTACTTTTTTTTAAATTTACATTTATGCCAATTTTAAAAACAAACATATTTTACATTGTTTTATTTATCTATTTTTAAACATATTAATGCCCCCATTACCTCAAGGGCCCTGGGCACAGATAAAACAATTAAAAATGCTAGGTTTTCCTAAATGGCTTCCCTATACAAATAATAAAGAGCAAATTTAGAAAAAACAAGTATTTTTATAAAACACATTATTTATGCTTTGCTGAATAGTGTTTCAAGAATCTGTATTGACCCTGCTAGCAACTAGCATATACAGTGCATTTGGAAAGTATTCAGACCTCTTTAATTTTTTTAATCTTTTGTTATGTTGCAGCCTTATCCTAAAATAAGAAATCATTTTTTGCCTTATCAATCTACACTTAATACCCAATAATGACAAGGTGAGAACAGAATTTTAAAATTTAAAATTTATGCAAATTTATTTAAAAGAAAAAACTGCAATATCATATTGACATAAAGATTCAGACACTTTGCTATGACACTTGAAATTTAGCTCAGGTGTCTCCCATTTCTCTTGATCATCTTTGAGATGTTTCTACACCTTGACTGAGTCCACCTTTGATAAATTAAATTGATTTAACCTGATTTGGAAAGGCACACACCTGTCTACATAAGGTCCAACAGCTGACAATCCATATCAGACCAAAAATCAAGCTATGAAGCCGAAGGAACTGCCTGCAGAGCTCAGAGACACGATTGTGTCAAGGCACAGATCTGAGGAAGGCTACTAAAAAAATAAATCATGCTGCATTGAAGGTTCCCAAGATCACAGTGGCCTGAAAGAAGTGAAGTGGTCTGAATACTTTCCAAATAAAATGTAGTTGCAACTTGCATGATAAACTTGTTCCCAACCATAAACTGTATATAAAGTTGGATGGCATGGCAGCTCCCCATAAGTGATGCCAAAACATCTTGATCGCCCCCTGCTGGCAGGTTGCGGTATATCACATTAACCCCGCCCCCTTCATGGTCATGGATGGGACATGAGCCAAACTAAAAATTCAAAGTACATGTCATTTTTCTGATAAGCTTGTTTTTAATAAATTACTTGACAATATAAAAAGGGGTTTGGCTTAGCATGAATGAAAGCTATGATTGATAGCTGCTCTCAACTCTCAGATGAGCCAGAGAAGCAGAGCGAGCTGCTCCCCTGAATGAAGACCTGATGCTGCAGTCAACTATTGTTACAGATACTCTGAGGGATCTATGCATTTTGCATGGTAAGTTGGTTATTTTTTCAGCTAAGTTAGCCAGCTAGCTAACCATAACATCAGTTCTTAATTTTAATTCTGAGTTGGCCAGACTACAACTCAATAAATTGATTTTTTTTTCAATTTAAACAACAAGATTGTCAGCCAGTGGTGTAAGATTGTGCTTGAAAACTTCAAATGAAAAGGAACTACAGTTAACATTAAACCGACACAGTCAAAGGAAAGACAGTTGCACAGGCTGCCAACCAGACATTTGTTATAAAGATGTTCAGAAGGTAATGTGAGTTCAGATGATTTGGTCACTGCATGGTGGGATTGTTCTAATGAGACCTCTAGTGCACACCTACTTTGTACAAAGGTTATCTATTCTCAATCACATAATTAGTGCTGTGGTCTGGTCTTTAGACATTCAGAAGCTCAGACAGTGCTGCTGCAGCAACACGTTTGACTTTACAACAGACTTGTTTGAGCAGAAAAAGGAGGGCTTAATTAGAACATGAGTGATGTCCATATTAATGTGGTATGCATTATAAGTAACTGAATAAATCAAAATTACATGAAAAATAATCTGTTTTCATGTTCTCACCTGGTAAGTCAAGTTCAAGCACAGTTTTGAATGTAATTTATTTCACCTCTCTGTATTAGTGCTGATTCAAATATGCAAAGTTAACAAGAGAAAGTTGACAGCCTGGTCAAATTCTATTGTTTTAAGGATTTGTTGAATAGTGTTTCAGACAAGCCAGCACACGTTTTTCTTTATGCCTTTAGAGAAAAAAGCAATAATTGTGGGGATTTCCTCTGGTTATTGGAAACTTGCTACTGATGGATGAAAAAGATCTAGGGGGCCAAATGTTTTGTATAGTGATATGTTAAGGACAGTCTTGGTGTTTATCATAATTCTTATATCTTAACTTACATCTCTTCCAATGTTGACAGTGGAGTCTCTACATGTCCCTTGTCAGTTCAAACTAACTGTGTCACAATCTTTGAAAGAAATCTAAAGAAGGACACTTATAGATGGAAGAGATTTTGAAAATTTACAGAAATCATCAACATTTAGGATTCATATTCTCTTCACATCAAAGACTCAGCTAAAATTTACTCGTCACTTGAGTATTTACTTCCTCAATATCAACTTGTAAAGTTAACCCCATATTAAAAGTCTAATTGTTTGAATGTAATATAGGTTCTCTATGACAACATTAAAGCTTATGTAATACAAGGCCAGTAAACTTGTCATTATGGATTATTATTACATTTTTGTGGACACAACGGATGAAGCTGACACTCCCATGAACACACCAACAAAATTTGCCATTACACTGTCTCTTTGGCTGCGCAAACAGAGAAGATGATTTTCAACATTGGTAGAGGTCCTGCATCAAGCTATACTCGGGTGTCCCATGTTGCTGCTGTGGTCTCCATCACTCTCTGATAATGCAGCTCTTCAGTATGATACTGGTTTTGGGCCTGTTGATGGACAGACGTATAATACAAGATGTTTCAAAATCCTATGTCCCTGTAATTGCTCAAATATTTTTATATTACAGATTTCATGTAGACAGTAGACAGAGTAATTATTCTTCACAAGTAAATATAACTGCTGGTTTACCTTGCAGCTCCTCAGGCCACTTGGCTCTCAGCAGCAGGTCGTCTGTCAGTCAAGTTGACAGGATGTGTCCTGCAGGCCTATGACCCCCCACCCCACCATACATACACAACACTCCACTGCGCAGACTCTGGTTTTAAAATGCATCACAAAAAAAGGTGGCAGTATTTGTGATATTTTGGCTTCACTTCGCATAGCAGCAGGAAGTTGTCACGCGTCTTCCATCTTTATTTATCTATATTCCCAACCTTTTTTTCAGCACACGCCAGTGGGTTGCAAGATAAATCTGGGAGTCACAAGTCGATGAACACATTAGGAAAGAAGGGGAAAAAAAACATATTCTACTACACAAATTTTTTTTGCAGACTTTCCTCTGATCCAAGTTTTTAATTATAAAATACTGAATAGTTTTTCTATTTGAAGGTAACACAATCAAACTACCTGCACCTGTAAAGCTCACTAATTAACAAATTATATCACATTTGTTTAATCCATATAATGGCCTTTTATAGTGGTCTTTATTTGGTCTTTATAGTAGAGTTCAGATGGCTCAGATGGTTAATTTTGTTCAGTTCAGACAGCATCCAGGCAACTCCAATGATGTTTTCATAAATTAAATGGATTTATAGGCTACACTATTTTATGAATAAATGCAGCTTTATGCCACCTCCATGACACATACTAATTTTAGACATGACAATTAGGTGATTAGTTTACAGCTAGGCTTACAGTCATACATGTTAAGTGGTAGTGAGTGTTATCGGTCTATTCCAGTTCCTGTGGTGAGCCCAGCTGGCAAGTAAGACAGGTTGGTGAGGACACAGTTTACAGCAGCCAATCACATTGCTGATTGAATGATTAATACATGCAATGTGTTTGATGACACATGGACTGAGGACATGCTCAATGCTACACCGGCTGTCTAGGAACATATTCCAATAACATTTTGATTGGGTTTCATAACTATGCGTGCTTTTTTTTTCATACTGTTTCATCCAGCCAAGAATAACATTATATTACCTTGCAGTATATAACATTATATTTACCTGTGTTTGTTTGTTGGTTTGTTTGTCAGCATGCAAAACATACTGAACCAATTTGCACTGAAGGGATGGGGTGGAGGGATGGGGCATGGGACAGTGAAGAACCCATTAAATTTTGGGGCAGATCCAGATCATTTACTATGAATTAGAATTTTTTTCTCTTAAGTCTAAGGTATGTTGTTTGACATTGGCCTTGGTGAAAGTCTGTGCTCCCTGAGTGCTCCTCCACTTTTGTAATTATTATAATTATATGTAATTAAAAATCCATGTCAATAACTAATATTGGCAAAAATAAATGTATAAATCTAGCAATATTGGGAATGGATTTAAATATTTACATAAAGGACAATGACTAAAACAACTTAAGTGTCCTAACCAATACGATTCAGACTGAGGACAACACAATATCTCATTAGAGGCTGAACCAGGGGGAAGAACAGTTGCTTCTCATTGGGAATTGTATTGTTCAAGATGTGGTAACATTACAAAGTCCTTTATTCCACATCTGTCCTGCATTACCGTCACTGCACTTACAGTGTCCGGGCATTTACCCTGCATTGGTCCTTCCTGCCATTTCTAGATGTTCTTTCTCTAAATCAAAGTAAAATAAAATAGAACAATCTTCATATTATCACAACAGCAATGATTCAATCACACCTTATTTTAAAATTCAAAATTGAAATGGAATCAGAATTTGGTTAGTAATGGTACTAAAGCTAAATTTTTATGTACAATGGAAATAGTAATCATGTGTATCCAAGTCAAATTGATCACTATAAACGGATAATTATTATAACCAAATTTTTTTTCTTTGTCTTTATTTCTCATGCAGATTACCATTTAATTGATACTAATACATTTATTACATGAATAGAAAGTAATGAAACGGACTTCTTCGCTATTTACTGATTTAAAGATAAAATAACATAAACGCGGCGCGGTGGCCCTCTCCTGCTCAAAGCCTAGTCTGAATGGTCAGGGTGAGAGCATTACACTCCACTCACGAAACATACCTGCAGCTGTGAGACAGTGGGGACAATAGTTACGCACTGTAAAAGTCCCAAAACGTGAGCAGAGCAGGAACGGGAGGGCAAAATAACTCACTGAGTCACTGCGGTGTGAGGAATCTATCATATGGCGCGTGAATGTGCACAGCAAGTACACGTACATGCACACACACACACACACACACACACACACACACACACACACACACACACACACACACCAACAGTGCATTTATGTTGGAAGAGAGCGCAGGGACAATTGTTGCACACTGTGGCAGACCAAAAACATTGTGGTTGATCACTGTAATCATGTTCACTATAAGCGGTTTCCACTGTATATCAATAGTACATACAGTCCTGGTTGAAAATATTGGCACCCCTGAATTTTAAGTATTCATTTGGTAAATTTGCATTTAAGAATTTAGAATATCTTCAGAAATAAATGCAAATTTACCAATTTTGTATAATCAAAATATTTTAATAAAATGTACAAGGTTACTGAGCAAGAGAAAATAAAAAAACAAAATTTGCATATTAATGAAATAATACAAACACAAAAACTACCCCAAACACGACTGTTGGCACTAATATTTGATTGCAAAACCTTTGGCAACAATGACAGCCTCTAAAGGTTTTTTTTAGCCATCCAGAAGCATCTTGCACCTGCCTGCTGGTAGTTTCTGCCACTCTTCCATTGCTCTGCGTTCAAGCTCTTTTAAGTTTGCAGTCCTTTTTTCAATGGCCGATTTCAGCCCTCTTCAAAGCTGTCTCCTTTCAATGGGATGTAGGTCAGGAGTCATTGCTGGCCAATTTAAAACAGTCAATCTTTTCCTATTCAGCCATTCTTTTATGCTGGTTGATGTGTGCTTCGGGTTGTTGTCCGGCTGAAAGACCAAAGACCTTCATCTCAAACTTAGTTTTCTGACACTGGCTAACACATTTTGCTCTGAAATGCCTTGGTAATCTTGTGATTTCATCATTCCTTTGATACATTCAATGCCTTCCATACCAGAGGCAGAAAAGCAGCCCCATGGCATGATAGAACCTCCACCATGTTTACTGTGGATAGGGTGTTCTTTTCCTCATGGGCTTCATTTTGTCATCTATAAACAAACTGATGCACTGCATTCCCAAGAGCTCCACTTTGGTTTCATCTGTCCATAGAATATTATCCAAGAAAGACTGTGGTTCATCTATGAATTTTTTTACAATTTCAAGATTTCAGATTTGGCAATTGCCTTGGAATTGTTGTGTTTTGTGATAATAGAATTTCTGATGTTCTCAGACTGCTGTTGTCTTCGCCATTGTGAAGAAGAAACTTGAAATAATCAGGCCATTTTTATGGAGTAAACCCTTCATTAATTGGGTTAATTCAGGTAATTTGAACCAGGTGTGTCTTTTTTTTAAATTTTGTTTAAGGAACTAATTTAGGGTTCAAATAATTGTGTCAAGCTTACATTTTATGTCTGTATTTTTTACTTCACAATAGTGAACTTGTTGTTCAGTAACATTGGACATTTTATTAAATATTCTGAATTTGGTTAATTTGCATTTATTTCTGAAGATCTTCTAAATTCTGTACTTAAAATTCAGGGGTGCCAATAATTTCAACCACGACTGTATTAGTCCTGTATTAGGCTATGTATTCACCATTATGGTGAATACCTACAGGGCCTCTTACAGGACTAGGTACTAACCATTCACCAATACAGCAGCTCTGTATGTGCCTTTAATCTACTGAGACTAGATTCCAGCTCTTTACAGTGCTGCTATACTAAAGTCAGCAGGAATTCTCTCCAACGAATAAACTGAAGACATGAACATTTTTTTCTGTCCTTCAGCACATCATCTATTCTCATTACAGCATGTTTCAAGCAAACACTATGAAATCATCATGTCATGTTTTCTTGTAATATTTACATCTCCAACTGGATAATATGGCCATTGGCCATATTATCCAGTATCTGCCAGCAAAATCTTATCTTCATCCTCCAGTCGATACACATGTTAACATGTTAGTATGCAACATGTTCTCATAGGTGATTAGCCTATATTCCAGCTGTAGAATATAGCCTTGTTCAAAGTATGTCATGTGTTTCACTCTATTTGTTTACATGCCTATGACCTAATATTGTTGCTTTTATTTCAAATCTTTTAGCAGCCTTTAATGAATACCATTCTCCACAAGACGAAACCCTGGTGGGTTAACATCAGTTAACAACAGTTCAGAAATTGCTGTAAAATTAGCAGGACAGGAAAGGCCACAAGTTGGGAAGATTACATTAGAAGAGAGCATGTGTGAGTTACAATTACTTATTACATGCTGCTGGTTTGGGAGCTGTACGTTTTTGAATGCTAACAAGTGACTCATTTAACTTTGTTAAAATCAACAAGGGTTTGCTTTTTATTAGGGAGTGCTGTTGTAGATCATATTTATCTTAGGATATGGATAATAAACCCCAAAATACATTTCAATTTTTCAGAGAGGAAGATGAAACAAACCCTCAATGAGAGTCACAATTAGTGGAACGGCGAGTCCAGAGGTTATGTCAGATATGTGGCTCTTAATAAAGGTAATAGTTAGTCAAAACTGGTGTTTTAGTACACAGCTGCAGATTTGTGAGTTTGAAGTTAATATCAAAATACCAAGAATGAACAAAACAAAAAATAGCTAACAAAATGTTAGACTGACTGAAATATGTTTTTATATCGTCTGTCTAGCGACCTATCTAAAATCCTGTGTCAAGTTGCAAAGTTTGCAAAGTTAATTAAAATTTAGATAATGGGAAACTGACTAGTAATTTCAACAAGGATAGATGAAATGCAGGAAAGACTGGAACACAGAAAGGTTGACAGTTACCGGCACAGAAAAGTGGCAATTTATATCAACTGTAACTAACTGGTAATATTATTTGTAATGACTAAAATTATAGTTTTTTCTTTTTGCTTCAGGAGCTTGACTTTTTCGTGCAGTTAGCTCACAAAAATAAGCTTGTGACGATCAGTAGGCTACACCTTATTTCAGTGTATCAGATACTGTACACATTTCATACTGTATCTTATGCTTTTGACCTAATTTTCAGGTTGTGAACATTGATTAAGTTCCTGCCTTCTCAGCCAACAAAATGTAATTACAGATGTTTGAGGTTTTTTTTTTTACAACTTCACTTACTTGCAAATGCAAGCTAAACATAGCTATATTTGATAAGGGTTGTGATAATGGATTCGAACCCCAACACTAACCTATCATCTCATCTGTTAAATTATATCTGGTCAAAATTTGACCATCTATACTGTATTTCTATCATATTATTATTAGGGCCCTAACACAATCAACAATGGTTTATATTCATGTTTCAATGGACCTCTAAGGAACTTCCTCTCTATGCCGTGTAATTTTGATGTTGATTCTGGAGGTAAACCCAGGTTAGGGTGAAATGACTCTGCTCTGATCTGTACTGTCACTTCAAACAGGATACAACTCATTTAATGGGATACACCAGGATACTACTAATGTGTCCCTCTAGAGAGCACTCACTCTTACTTAATACTGCCTGAGAAGCCAGGGTTAGTTACCTCACTGTCATCTAGGCTTGTTTATATAGAAATATTCCTCTTCAGACTTGGCATTGTATCAAATCCTCTTCTGTTCTCTTACTAGAAGATACTGCTACAGCACACCCATCTTAAATTTACTTTATATGACATGACATATCAGCTCAGGGGCTCTTGTTTGAAAAGCACAATCAGGGTCAATCCCCACAACAGCCAGCATGTCATGTCAATGTGTCCTTGAGTAAGTCACTGAACCCCTAGCTTCTCACCTACCATAGGTCTGTTGGAAAAAACAAGTAAGCTACATGACATAGATTTCATTATGAATACTGATATTCTAAATATATTAAATGTATTATTATTATTAGAAATATTGTCACCAATACACAAAACAGGAACCTGTTAACTGAAGCACTGCAACATACAGCTACAGCTAAACCATTTTCAGAACTGACCGACTGCCAGCATACACACACACACACACACAGAGTAACAAACACTTAACAGCAAACACAAATAGACCGCTACACAGTGCTGTCTCATTCCGAAGACAGGATCCTCCCAGGAAATACATGCACACACGCACGCACGCACATAAGCGCACAGGCACACACTCACACACACACACACACACACACACACACACACACACACACACACACACACACACAAAGAGTAACCTATTTTATCAGCTTGATGCCGCTGCTGCCTCATTCTAAACACAAAATTCATCCATGATCATATACACACTCATACACACTGCAACCCATTTCCTTGGCTCATTTGAAAAGCAAGGGATCCTCCCAGTCTCCTTACCTGGGTGCCGGCTTGTGGCAGCTGTGGGAACAGAGCTAGGGTGGTTGGTCTCTTTGGTCGATATTTGTCCATGTCAGCACAGGTTGATCCCCCTCTGATGGGCGACAGCTTCTTTGCTTCCTCCTCCTCTTCCCCCTTCCTCCTCCTGTCCCCCCCCTTTATTAAGCCAGTGTAGGTGCTCTTCAGCTCAGACAGGCCTCTCCCACCCTCCTCTACCTCTCTCTCTTCCCCTTCTTCCTCCTCAGTCTTCTCAGCATCGATCAGCTCCAAGCTCTGCCTCTAGACACACCCCTTCTACTCCCTCCTTGCGTGATCATTGGCTGGTCACAGTGTCATATCATAATCATCACTGTCATCGTCTTAGGGGAGAGGTAGAGAGACATACAAGGGAAGGAAGAGAGATGAGAACAAGAGAGGTGGGTGGTGTTGAATAGAGATGGGATGAACCAGGACTGACAGAGAGAAGAAGGCAGGGAGGTGACAGAGATACAGAGATGGAGAGAGGGGGGAGGAGGAAGTCAGGGCCAACCAATCAGAACAAGGCATGACATCATCAGCTCATCTGCCTGTGGCATTTTCTGTGAGTTAAGGCTAATAAACACTGTGAGTGTGCATGTTTTCTCTGTGTGTGGGTTTTTATGTATTCCAGAAAAATAAGATTATACTGATAACAGTGATCCCATGGAGAGACCAAGTTGGCACACCAGTCAGTAAACCAGTCAAACATACAGTCATTCAGTCAACCAACAATGCAGCCTGCAAACCAGTAATTTAACCACTTAACCACCAACTAACAAGTCATTCAGCCATCTTACCGAGCAGTTAACAAGCAAGACACTAGACAGTCAGTCACTCTTTCAGTCCACCAGTCAGCCAACAAACATCTGGCCATTTATTGAACAACCCAGTCATTCAACCAGCCAACAGCAACTAACAAACACATTAGTCATTTAATCAGTCAACAAACCTCATCAGTGAGTCTCCCAGCCAGCAAACTAGTCAGATTACCCAGTGAATCAGTCAGTCTGCCAGCTATTTATATTACCGAACATTCCAGCCAGCCAGCCAGTCAGTCAGTCATCCAGGAATTTAGCAAACCGGTCAGCCAATAAAACAGTTAAATCTTTCACTCACTGAACCAACCAGCAGTCTTTAGGTCAGCCAAGAAACAAGTCAGCAAAGCAGTGATTAAGCCATTCAGCCAACTATCCAGTCATTCACCCAACCAGCAGCTAAAGAACAAGTCAGTCATATGCCCAATCAACAAACCCCACCCGATACAAACCCTAAAAGATCACTATGTTAAGTAAGAACCAGTCAGTCAGTCTGCAGCCAGTTATATTAGCTAAAATTTCAGTCCATCGGTCAGTCAGTTCACCTGATCAACCAATAAGCCAGTAAGCAGGTAAACTAGTCAGTCAAAGGATTAACTACCACTCAACCTGTCAATCCACCAGCCATTAAACAAACCCCTCAGTCAGCCAAGTCAGTTAGTTAGTCTTTCAGTCACATGCCAGGCAAAAGTTAATCAACAATTATTCAGCTAGGCAGTCAGTCAGTCCACAAGGCAGTTATATTAGCCAGCATTCCAGTAAGTCAGTCAGTCTGTCAGTCAGTCTACCAGCCATTGAGCACACCAATCAGTCAGCAAATAAAACAAATCTACCACCCTCTGAACCAACAAACCACTCAGTCACTAGGTCAGTCAACAAACCAGCCAGCAAACCAGCCATTAATAAACCAGTATGTCAGTGTAGTTTATTAGATGGTGATGATGATATGAAGAGAATGAAGGAGACTCCGCTTACACCGTCTTGTTTGCATATAAAGGTTTATTACAAAGAAGTACAGCGTCAAATCAAGTACCTGCATGTCTGCTTGTGAGAGGGTGTGAAGCCAATGAACCACTGTGAAAATACGCCTTGTCCACCGACTCTTAAATAAGGCAGTTGTTTTCCTGAAAACGTCACTAACATTTGGCTTTAATTCCAAAGCATTATCTCGCTTATCAGACTGCAGCGAACCCTCTGAGGACATTTTACCTACGGCATTTGATCTAAGGCCTCTGACCTAAGGCCTCTATTTAAACACATGACTTCAGTTCTACATATGTAATCATACACCTCATCAGCCAATATAAGTCAAATCTTTCAATAAACTAGACAGCAAAAAGTCATTTAAGAGTCATTCAGTCAACCAGCAGCTAACAAACAAGGCAGCCACTCAATATTTCAGACCATCAGCCAGCCATCAAATCAGCCAGATAATCAACAGTCCAGCAATGCTGAGAGCCAGATAGAAGCTAACAAATGGTTCAGTCGTTAACCCAATCAACCAATCAGCCAGAAAATTAGTCAATCAAAAGATTTTCTAGCACACAAGATCCACTCAGCCAGTCATTCCACCAGTCATTCAACAAACCACTCAGTCAGCTAAGTCAGTTAGTCAGTCTTTCAGTCTACCAGCCATCAACAGTTAATAAACAATTATTCAGTGTAGTTTATTAGATGGTGATGATGATATGAAGAGAATGAAGGAGACTCCGCTTACACCGTCTTGTTTGCATATAAAGGTTTATTACAAAGAAGTACAGCGTCAAATCAAGTACCTGCATGTCTGCTTGTGAGAGGGTGTGAAGCCAATGAACCACTGTGAAAATACGCCTTGTCCACCGACTCTTAAATAAGGCAGTTGTTTTCCTGAAAACGTCACTAACATTTGGCTTTAATTCCAAAGCATTATCTCGCTTATCAGACTGCAGCGAACCCTCTGAGGACATTTTACCTACGGCATTTGATCTAAGGCCTCTGACCTAAGGCCTCTATTTAAACACATGACTTCAGTTCTACATATGTAATCATACACCTCATCAGCCAATATAAGTCAAATCTTTCAATAAACTAGACAGCAAAAAGTCATTTAAGAGTCATTCAGTCAACCAACAATGCAGCCTGCAAACCAGTAATTTAACCACTTAACCACCAACTAACAAGTCATTCAGCCATCTTACCGAGCAGTTAACAAGCAAGACACTAGACAGTCAGTCACTCTTTCAGTCCACCAGTCAGCCAACAAACATCTGGCCATTTATTGAACAACCCAGTCATTCAACCAGCCAACAGCAACTAACAAACACATTAGTCATTTAATCAGTCAACAAACCTCATCAGTGAGTCTCCCAGCCAGCAAACTAGTCAGATTACCCAGTGAATCAGTCTGTCCAGCTATTTATATTACCGAACATTCCAGCCAGCCAGCCAGTCAGTCAGTCATCCAGGAATTTAGCAAAACGGTCAGCCAATAAAACAGTTAAATCTTTCACTCACTGAACCAACCAGCAGTCTTTAGGTCAGCCAAGAAACAAGTCAGCAAAGCAGTGATTAAGCCATTCAGCCAACTATCCAGTCATTCACCCAACCAGCAGCTAAAGAACAAGTCAGTCATATGCCCAATCAACAAACCCCACCCGATACAAACCCTAAAAGATCACTATGTTAAGTAAGAACCAGTCAGTCAGTCTGCAGCCAGTTATATTAGCTAAAATTTCAGTCCATCGGTCAGTCAGTTCACCTGATCAACCAATAAGCCAGTAAGCAGGTAAACTAGTCAGTCAAAGGATTAACTACCACTCAACCTGTCAATCCACCAGCCATTAAACAAACCCCTCAGTCAGCCAAGTCAGTTAGTTAGTCTTTCAGTCACATGCCAGGCAAAAGTTAATCAACAATTATTCAGCTAGGCAGTCAGTCAGTCCACAAGGCAGTTATATTAGCCAGCATTCCAGTAAGTCAGTCAGTCTGTCAGTCAGTCTACCAGCCATTGAGCACACCAATCAGTCAGCAAATAAAACAAATCTACCACCCTCTGAACCAACAAACCACTCAGTCACTAGGTCAGTCAACAAACCAGCCAGCAAACCAGCCATTAATAAACCAGTATGTCAGTGTAGTTTATTAGATGGTGATGATGATATGAAGAGAATGAAGGAGACTCCGCTTACACCGTCTTGTTTGCATATAAAGGTTTATTACAAAGAAGTACAGCGTCAAATCAAGTACCTGCATGTCTGCTTGTGAGAGGGTGTGAAGCCAATGAACCACTGTGAAAATACGCCTTGTCCACCGACTCTTAAATAAGGCAGTTGTTTTCCTGAAAAACGTCACTAACATTTGGCTTTAATTCCAAAGCATTATCTCGCTTATCAGACTGCAGCGAACCCTCTGAGGACATTTTACCTACGGCATTTGATCTAAGGCCTCTGACCTAAGGCCTCTATTTAAACACATGACTTCAGTTCTACATATGTAATCATACACCTCATCAGCCAATATAAGTCAAATCTTTCAATAAACTAGACAGCAAAAAGTCATTTAAGAGTCATTCAGTCAACCAGCAGCTAACAAACAAGGCAGCCACTCAATATTTCAGACCATCAGCCAGCCATCAAATCAGCCAGATAATCAACAGTCCAGCAATGCTGAGAGCCAGATAGAAGCTAACAAATGGTTCAGTCGTTAACCCAATCAACCAATCAGCCAGAAAATTAGTCAATCAAAAGATTTTCTAGCACACAAGATCCACTCAGCCAGTCATTCCACCAGTCATTCAACAAACCACTCAGTCAGCTAAGTCAGTTAGTCAGTCTTTCAGTCTACCAGCCATCAACAGTTAATAAACAATTATTCAGCTAGGCAGCAGCTAACAAATATAACCATCGTTCCTTCAATCAACAAACCTCATTGGTCAGTCAGTCAGGCAGCAAACTACTCATTCAAAAGGTCATCAAGCAAACCAAGAACCAGTAAGTCAGTCAAACAACCACTTATATAGCTATCACAGTAGTCAGTCAGCCGGTACTGACCATAAAACATTGTCGAATCTTACACCCCAGTAAACCAACAAACCAGTCATTAAGTCAGTCAACTAGCAAGCCAGCAAACTAATCATTTAGCCATTCAGCCAACTAATCAGGCATTCAGCCAGCCAGCAGCTAACAAACATGTCAATCAGTCAGTGAGCCAGTCTTTCAGAACAGCCAGCTAACAAATCAGCCAGCAATCACCACCTATCCAGTCAGCAAATTAATCACACAAAAGATCACCCAAAAACCAAGAACAAGTCGGTCAGTCAGTCAATTCAATTCAATTCAATTTTATTTATATAGCGCCAAATCATAACAGAGGTTATTTCAGGGCACTTTTCATGTAGAGCAGGTTTAGACTGTACTCTTTATAGTTATATTTACAGAGAATCAATTTCCCCCATAGCACAGTAGATGTATAATAATAATAATAATAATAATAATAATAATAATAAAACTAAACATAATAATAGTTGATAATCATAATATTTGAAGCAGTGGGTGTTGAGCAGGATCATGGGGGCAGTAGGTGGTTTGCAGTCACAGATCGCGACTTTCTTGCAGCAGGGGCAGAAATACCTGCAGAAAGCAACAGGAAGAGAGAGGGGAGAGACGAGAGAGCACAAAACTACAGGAGAGAGAAGAAGTCAAGTTAGTAACGAGCATTGATGCCATATGAATGCGTACAGATGGAGAGGAAGAGAAGGAGAAAGGGGCTTGGTGCATCATGGGAAGTCACCTGGCAGTCTAGACCTATAGCAGCATAACTAGGGGGTGGTTCAAGACAAGCCTGAGCCAGCCCTAACTGTAAGCTTTATCAAAAAGGAAGGTTTTAGGCCTATTCCTAAATGTTGAGAGGGTGTCTGCCTCCTGGACCAAAACTGGAAGATGGTTCCACAGTAGAGGAGCCTGATAACTGAATGCTCTGCCTCCCATCCTACTTTTAGAGACTCTAGGAACCACAAGCAAGCCTGAGTTCTGGGAGCGCAGTGTTCTACTGGGGTAATAGGGTACTATGAGCTCTTTCAGATATGATGGTGCCTGACCATTAAGTGCTTTGTAGGTGAGGAGGAGGATTTTAAATTCTATTCTGAATTTTACAGGAAGCCAATGCAGATAAGCTAACACAGGAGAAATGTAATCTCTTTTCCTAGGTCCTATCAGTTGTTGTGCTGCAGCATTCTGGACCAGCTGGAGAGTATTTAAAGATTTGTTGGGACAGCCTGATAATAAGGAATTACAATAATCCAACCGAGAGGTAACAACAGCATGGACTAGTTTTTTTGCTTTTTTTTGAGAAAGGATATGCCTATGAGAGTTATGAGAGTTAAAGGACATTTCCTGATCAAAGATAACTCCGACATTCCTAACAGTGGTGCTAGAGGCCAGGTCAATGCCATCTAGCGTAACTATATTGTTACATAATGTGTTTCTGAGTTGTTGGTGGCCAAGCAGAATAACTTTAGTTTTGTCTGAGTTTAACAGTAGAAAGTTATGTAGAAAGTTCTCTATGTCCTCAAGGCATGTTTGAAGTTTAGCTAAGTGATTGGTTTTACCAGGCTTCATTAACAAATACAATTGAGTATCATCAGCATATCAATGGTAGTTTATGGAGATTTTCCTAATAATATTGCCTAAAGGAAGCTTATATAAGGTGAATAGAGCTGGTCCAAGCACAGAACCTTGTGGAACTCCATGACTAACTTTTGAGTATATGGAGGATTTATTGTTAATGTGCACAAACTGAAATTGATCTATTAAATAGGACCTAAACCAGCTTGGAGCGGTTCCTTTAAAGCCAGTTAAATGTTCCAGTAGGATATGATGGTAAATGGTATCAAATGCAGCGCTAAGATCTAACAAGTACAAGAGACCTTTGTCCGATGCAGTTAGACGGTCATTTGTAACTTTCATAAGTGCTGTCTCTTTGCTATGATGCACTCTAAATCCTGACTGAAAATCTTCAAATAAAAAGTCACACAACTAGTTGGTGACAGCTTTATCAAGGATCTTAGAGAGAAGGGGAAGGTTAGATATGGGTCTATAGTTGGCTAAAACATATGGATCAAGACTAGGGTTTTTAAGAAGAAGTTTAATTACAGCTGTTTAAAGGACTGTGGTACATAGCCTGTTAATAAAGACAATACTGATTGTATCTAGTAAAGAGTTGCTAACTAAGGATAAAACTTCCTTAAGCAGCCTAGTTGGGATGGGGTCTAATAGACAAGTTGATGGTTTAGATGATGAAATTGTTGATGTGAGTTAAGTTTATCATTCACCCAGCAGTTCACAAATCAGTCAGTGAGTTTTTCAGCCATCCTCCATTGCAGTCAGTGTAAGTCAAACATCCATCCATTCAGTCTGCCAATAAATCATATATGGACTGACCAGTCTACAGACCTGTTAGTCAACAATCCAATCATCAGTGATCCACAGCCTTGCAGCCAGTAAATCAGTCAGCTACTTATAATCTGCCACCTGTGATGATGCACAGTGGGACATAAATTTAATGACCACTTTATTAGGAACACATGTATGCCTGCTTATTCATGCAATTATCCGATCAGCCAGTCATGTGGCAGCACTGTGATGCATAAAATCATGCAGATACAGATCAAGAGCTTCAGTTAATGTTCAAATCAAACATCAGAATGGAAAAAAAAATTTATCTCTGTGACTTTGAACGTGGCATTACTGTTGGTGCTTGACGGGGTGGCTTGAGTATCTCTGAAAATGTTGATCTCCTGTGATTTTCACACACAACAGTCTCTAAAGTTTACCCAGAATGGTGCAGAAAAAAAAAAATTAAGGGTGAGGCAGTTCTGCGGATGGAAAGGCCTTGGTGGTGTAATGGTGTGGGGAATGTTTTCGTCACAAACTGGGCACCTTAATTCCAATCAATCATCGTTTGAATGCCACAGCCTATCTTAGTATTGTTGCTGACCAGGTGCATCCGTTTATGGCCAGAATTTACCCATCTTCTAATGACTACTTCCAGTGTGATAGTGCACCATGTCAGTGTTGCAATCGTGTCAACATGGACCAGAATCTCAAGGGAATTTTTCCAACATCTTTTGGAATGCCACAAAGAACTGAGGCTGTTTTGAGAGCAAAAGGAGGCCCTACCCTGTATGGTGTTTCTAATAAGTGCTTGGTGAGTGTAGTTCTCACAAAATATATAATCTACATCAATCGGTGCTGTAACAATAGAGTAGACTCAGAAATTGCCCATTAACGATTCTTCCAGAATTTTTAGAGTGCGTTGTAAAGATTGTGTCTAAATATGCTCCATTTTGAAGTATAATTTCCGTCAAGGTCACCACACTCATAATATTAATGTAGAATTTTGTGTTTAGTGTACATGCTCAAGCTTTAGCACAACATTCATAAAGATTCATAAATCAACAACCCACTAGGGGTGGCAGAAAAACATCAAAACGTGTTGATAGATCAAGAGGCACTACCATACCCCTGTCTTACAGTGATATGGTCATTGGCTTACAGTGATATGGTAGCTACAGTTGTTATAGCTAAAGAATTAACAAAGAGTGGCCTGCTTAAACTTCCAGCAGACATACAGTAGCTGTATGAACAGCTATTTTGAGTCATGTTTCTGTCCACCTGATTAATGTAACTCCAACTATCACTTTCCTTCCAGCTTTGTTTTAGTTTCCAGAAACTCTTGGGCAAATATTGTTAACACTACATAATACAGGCCACAATTTATAGTGTAATTTCCTGACATTTACCATGTAATTCCTCTGAATTTATGTTATAATTTCGGCATATGAATAAGTACATATAAAATACTTAGGGCACTGGTCCTTACTGGAACTTAAATGTAAGTACAGTAGAACCACAGGAGAAACAATTGGGAATTTTAGAGGAAAGGAGAAATAAATTATACTGAAGTATTTTTGTAAGTACTGGGTACCTGCAGGGTATTTTAGAGGAAAGGAGAAATAAATTATAATGGAAGTATTTTGTAAGTACTGGGTACCTACGAAGTATTTTAGTGGAAAGGAGAAACAAATTATATTGTAAGTATTAAGTAAGTACTGGGTGCCTACGGGGTACAGTACTGGTAAACAGAGTGAAACAGCTGACAACAATGACATCCTGCAGCATCTCTTAAGTAATTATTGTACAATGTATTTCTCAGTTGTTATGTTATGTACGAAGCGTAATAAAATAAAAAAAGCTTTTAGCATTTTCTCATGGCAGTTGTGATGATCTTTTCAGGGATTTATTATGCATATGTCTTCCACTTCATGGTAAGGTTTTTAGAATAAGAACAAGTCGAGTTTTTTTTCTTTTTTCTTTATTGAACATTATGAACATACAGATATTCAGCTGGTGGACATAGAATGGACTTTTTTGTACAATTCAAAATTCCAATTTGAAAATGTAACTTAGCTGCAATTTTAGCCAGCTTGTGTTACTATATTTTCGCTTTTATCCAAAGCCCGACACTCTAAAAGCGTTACAACAGTACTACTTGATGACCGCTTTACGACAGATCACTTGGTAGCATGGAAAGGAGCAGTAGTGATTCCAATAAGAAAACCTGGCAAAGATCCATCTAAACCCACTAGTTACAGGCGAACTCCATTTACTAAGAAAAAACCTTAATAAATGAGTGGAGAAACATAACAAATGCAGATGCTTCCACACAGGTGCACTGCATGGTACAAATACACAATTAACATCCTGTCATGCTCTGTGGCATGTGTAAAAATGCTGAGCAGGCCCAGTTGATTCCGTTTTTGTATCAAGATGGCAAGAGAAAAAGATGAATGAGGGTTCATTGTTCATTGCTGCTTTTTCAGTCACAAAGACTGCTCAACTGGCTAGTGTTTCAATAGAAACAGTGACTGGCATCTGCATTAAGATCTATGGGAAAGAAATCAGTAAACAGGGTTGAAATTTGTGGTTGACAGTGCACATCCAATGACTGTATTAATATGATATGTAAGGAAAAACAGAAGAACAACCCTTCCTCAGGTGACTGAGGAAATGCAGGATGTCATCAGACTATGTCAGCAAGAACAGTCTGTCGACAATTACATAGAGAGTGGTATTATAGAAATGTTGCAGTGCATGAACTTCTCATTACAAAGATGAATGCACATTTGAGAGTTCAGTGGTGCAAAAACCATAGGCACTTGTCTACAGAGATGTGGAAAAAAGTGATATGGTCAGAAGAGTCATCCTTCACCATATTCTTGACAAGTGGGCTAGTCCATGTGTGGCATATACCAAGAAAACGGAACAGGCCTGAATGCTTAACCCCTACAGTGAAGAGATCCGGTGGCATCTGTTATGCTGCAGGGGCAGTTTTGCTTGTTGGTTTGGGTCCTCTTGTCCCCTTAGACGGAAGGGTCATTGCAAATCAATACAAAGTTGTTCTCAGTGATCACCTCAGCAGTGCTGTGCAGGGCCCTGTACAGCACTGCTTGAGTTGACCCTTAAGAGTGACATTAAAGATGCCTGGGACACACAGACTCCACCTGCCATTGGCACCCATGTATTCACAGTACGGGAACATGAGGTGAGATGGGTGCTTAGATCGGTGAACCCGAGGAAGGCTGCCGGCCCTGATGGAGTACCCGGTAAAGCACTCAAAGCATGTGCTTACCAGCTCACTTACAACTTTAATTTATCCCTAGTACAAGCCATCATCCAACCCTACCTATAGTCATCATCCCTGTCCCCAAAAAGGCAGCCACTCAAACCCATAATCATGAAGTGTTTTGAGAGACTGATATTAAAGCACATCAAAGCCAGCCTCCCTCCCACCTTCGATCCACATCATCTTGCATACAGAGCAAACAGGTCTATGGAGGATGTCATCACTACAGCTCTTCACACGGCGCTGAGCCACTGCGCAGAACACAGATTTATTATTAGATTACAGTTCAGCATTCAATAAAATTCTCCCAGATATACTAATCAGCAAACTGTCTGACCTGGGCCTCCCCGCTCACGCCTGCACTTGGATTAAGGACTTTCCCTCAAACCACCCATAAACTGTCAAGATTGGTCCCCACCTATCCTATATATATATAATGAATATAAAGGCTTTTTATTCTATTCTATTCTATTCTATTCTATCAGCATTTTTAAAAAACAAATGTCAATCTGCACATCAGCACACAGTCCTTGTTCCAGAGGTGTCTGCCCTCCAGACAAGCCTATACTTCAATCATGTCATCAAAACCAACACTCAGGTGAGTCTTGATAACAATAGAATTTTAGACATCTCCTCTCCTAAGGGATATACACAGTTCTGTCAGCCTTGAGGGTTGTAGCAGGGGGGTGGGAAACAGACAGTTTTAGCTGCTAGTTCTTGGCTTGGAGAGCTCTTAGTTGCTCATCGAAGACTCCCAATTGATCCTCAATTTCATTCATTTTATCAGTATGCCAAAACTCTAATGACTCTGTAAAAGGATGATGTAATACATTCAACATCTGTTGAACAGCATTTGCAATGGCTGGAGATGGTCCTGAAATGCATGTAGAAGGAGAACCTGAAGATCAAGATGAACAAGTGTTGTTTTTTGCAGTGAAGTACCTGGTCCATGTGGTGTCTGCAGATGGGCCCGAATAAAATTGCTGCCATAGCAAAGTGGAAATGCCCAGACAATTTCCAGGAACTGAAATTACTTTGCCAACTATTACAGGTGTTTTGTTCCTGGGTCTTCTCAAATTGCCTCACCCCTGAACTCCTTTGTGGCAGAGTTGTCCACTAAACACAAAGACAAGAAAAGCAAGAAATTGTCCATTAAAGATCACTGGATAGAGGTATGTGATATACTGTTTCACAGCCAAATTCACCACAGCACCCATATTGGCTTAGCAGATTTCCTCAAGCCATTTATTTTGGATATGGATGGTAGTCATAATGGCTTGGGAGCAGTATTGTCACAGGATCTGCATTTGCCAGCAGAGGTCCAACAGTTCCATGAAATTGGAATTTTTGGAACTCAAGTGGACTGTTAATATTTGCTGGGCCAAAGATGTATTGTGCATACAGATAGCAATATCCTCAGTCACCTCCAAATAGCTAAGTTGGGAGCAAATGAACAGAGATGGGCCTCACAGCTTGCAAATTTTGATATAGACATTAGATATAAACCAGTCCCGGCAAATGGAAATGCAGACACTATGTCAAGGCAGAATAGAACCACAGAGAAGGTGTTGGCCCTTGCACCCCCAGCAATCTTGCCTTATAATCTTAAGTTTGCTTTGCAGAAAGAACATGCACCATTAACCTCTCAAATCTGTACTTCACAGATGGTGATGGTATCTCTCAGCAGACAGGTTAGTGAAACAAAGGGAAAGAATAGTGCAGAAAGAAGGCATTCTGTATCAACAAGTGAATTCACTTTCAAGAATATACAGTGGAGTATATGATCTCTTTCATCAGCTTGAAAGAAATTTGTCATCTTTGTTTTGTTAATGTTAGCTGAGTAGGATGTCCATTGCTGATGCTGATGCTGTGCTGCTGCAGCTTAATTGGGTTCCAGGAATGCTTTGCAGTCCTACTGACAAAAAGCGAAGCCTGCCCAAAGGGGAAGACATGAATAGGACTGTTGCTGCGGCTGGTCTGTTGGAGGTTATAGAGACAGTGAGAGGCCTTCAGCAGTCATAGATTTTTTTTTTCATAATGTGAATGTTTTCATAAGGCAAAAACAAAACCAACCAAAACAAAAGAAGTTTTGTTTTGTTTTGTTGTTTTGTTTTGTTGTTCATAATGTAAAAAAGTGAGTTTGTTCAGGAGTGATTACTAGTTCATTAAAAGTTGTTTAATGAAACTCTCAACCTGACTCTCCACTGTTAATTAAGTATAATGTATTGCCAATGTTAAATGACTATATAGCATGAAAAACTTGCTGTGCTTTGATGAGTCATATTGGTTGAGACTGTTTGGCTTACTTTAGCCTACCGTGTTACAAAATACTGAACATACCGCCAAACCATGGAGAAACTACATAAGCCTTATTACAAAATATTGTCACATCTTGACATATTGCATACACAGTGTTAAAGTGGCCATGGACTTCAATAATAATATAATATAAATTGCTAGGCCTTTTGGGTGAGCAAATGCATTTGGGGGGAAATACTGAGGTCATAGAGCGAGCGGATCCAATTTTGCTTTCATAAAATTATTGCACAACTTAATTTTGCTTTTCATGTGTGCTGTGTATCTGTGTAGCCTACACTGAATCAATTAAATTCATTTTACAAGGAAGCAGCAATATAAAAGGTTATAAGTACTACTTAATGAATGACAAATTAGTCTGAAATGAAGTTTTATGCTCTACGAAATGGTTGAAGACAAATATATGATTTTTGTCCACTTGAATCTGTGTACCTTTGTCTCAATGGATTTCCTATTCTGGAACAATTTTTTTTTTTTAAATAGTGTTGTCACTCAAAAAAAAACATGATCAAACCATTTTCTGACATGTAATAGAAATAGAAGAAGGCTTGAAATTCACTTTTTTGCTTATCAAGTTTCAGTTTTATTGATAAGGAACCCGCAATCTACGCATAATATTAACCCTAACCCTTCAACATTATTAACAACAGATTCAACATTGATAGTTAAGTTATACGTAGGCTACGTCCAGTCTATAAATAAGCACAGATTAGCCTGCCCAGAAGAAGTGCAAGACAGCAGTGGTTTGCCTGCAAAATGATCGCACATCTTCTGTTAATAAACTGTACATCCACTAATCTGTCAACAGAAGCCTAATCTTGTGGCCAAGTGAATAACCAAAGTTAGGTCACTTAGGCCTACAACAGCACAAATCTAGGACAGTACCTATCTATTGCAAAAGATGATGGTGGCACATTGTTGGCTTGAAATTCCATAAAAGAGTTTTCTTCCACTGTTAAACTAATACACATACACAAGAGGTCCCGGAACACAGAGAGGGTGCTTTTCCAGCAACTCACGGGAGAGAAAAAGTCACGGAACGCATCAAATAATCCACAATGCCTGGAGTACATTGGACAACGCATAGGTGCTAGCTGTTAAAACTAAATAAAACTAAACTGTCATCACAAACAAAGCATTATTTATTGACATTTTGTAATCAGAGCATTCACAATAATCACTTAATATCAGCAGGGGGAGGTGCGGTTATGGCTTGCAGTTCACCATTGTAATACAGACCGGTGTTGTGAGCAGATTGCATGACCACCATGGAAGAGACTGTCATATTGAAGACACTAAGACTAGTCGCCCCACGATTAGAGCTGTGAAAGCACACGGTCGTTGTGCTAAGCAAGCACAAGTGATTATGCGGTATTACTCTCTACTTACCACTTCATAATCCACCAAAAGATTTATTTATTTATTTATTCTATTCAATATGATAATAACACAGGCAAAGTGTTAACAGCCTTTAGGCAGCACTAGCTATCGAAGAACAATCTCATATGCGTCAACATATATTTGCATTAGCACAAGAAGGACAATGAAATTAATCAGAAAAACCCAAAAACCGGCCTTTTCCATTATATAATTTGAACAACTGCAGATGAATTATACTTCTTGCATGGACCATTATCACAAATATTTCTTTGTTCTCTCGAACACCTCAAGACACTTTGGCAGAAATGGACAAAATAGAAATGATTACTTAAGAATTAATTAAGAGACCTCAGATAAGATATATACTAAAAGGAGGGCAGAGGCAGCTTTTGTTAGGTCCCATATACGATGGTTAGTAGAAGGAGAAAAGAACTCCTCTTATTTCTTTAAATTAGAAAAATATCATCCAAAGATTATCACCATCAGTTAAAAAGTGATGGCACGATAACTGATGACCCAAAACTTATATCCAACTTTTGCGCCACCTTTTATAATAAATTATATACATCAGAATACTCTGAAAATGATACTCAATTTTTTTTTAATTCATTACAGAATACCACTCAGCTTGATGACTCAGAAAGAGATCTCCCTTTATCACTAACGAAGATCTGTAATTGTATTGGACTGATGAAAGATAGCAAATCCCCTGGATCAGATGGTTTATCTTCTGAGTTCTATACATTTTTTTCTCAGTAGCTGGCGCCCTGTTTGTCACAAGTGTTTTACAAGAGCATATTAGCCAGTACCTTATCTGGGAGTATGACTCAGGGCTTGATTACATTAATTCCAAAACCTCCGAAACACTTACTGTATATTAACAACTGCTATCCTATTTGCCTGTTAAATAATGACTATAAAATTTTGGCCCATATCCTTGATAAGAGAATCAAATTAGTACTAGATTCTATAATCAATGAAGCACAATCAGGGTTCATGCCTAATAGGCATATTTCTAACAAGATTAAACTAGTTTTAGATTTACCTGATTATTATTATTATTCATTATTCACATTCAAGTCTAATTTCTTAGACTTTTTCAAGGCCTATGACACTGTTGAACAAAATTTTCTTACCATTTGCTAAGGAAGTTCAGTTTGGGAGACTTCTTCTGCATTACTATCAAAACCCTTTACAATACTGCCAATTGCTCTATTAAGCTTAAATATGGGTCATCAGCCAAATTTGAAGTGCAACGTGGCATCCTGCAAGGATTTCCAATATCAGATTATCTGTCTTTAGTTGCTTATATTAATTCAAGTAATCTGCAGGTTATCACCACTGCTGACAGAACTAACTTATTACTATCAGTCAGATGGCTGATGATACAACTTTGTTTCTATAGGACAGCTCACAAGTTCCTCTAGCTATCACTATTTTAATTGTTTACCAAAGCTTCTGGTTTTCCCATAAATCTTGAAAAAACAATTGTTAGCCATCAGAGAGTGTAATGTTGACTCAAATAAAATACTCCTGTAAAGAAATCTGTTAACTATTTAGGTATCATTGTAGATAAAAATGAGTCTCAGAGATTTCTTAATAACTTTAACAACTATATTGAAAAACCAAAAAAGAAATGAATTAATGGCTTTTATGAGATCTATCATTAAGAGGTAGGGTTTTACTCTCAAAGGTTGAAAGGCTATCTAGATTAATATATGCTTCACTGTGTTTGCATGTTGATCATCATACATGTAAGACCATAGACAAATCTTTGTATGGAAAAACCGCACTAATTATTTGAAAAAAAAACTTTTAAGGAGCGAGTACAGTAAGGGTGGCCTTAATGTTCTGGACTTAACCACATCAAATTTTACTTTCAACATCAATTGGATCAGACATTACTTCAAGTGTTCGACATCCTTATGGAACGTTATTGCCCATCATGTCTTCTCCTGGATTGGTGGTCTCAATTTAATGTTGCTATGTAGTTATAATATCGATAAAATTCCCATCAAACTCTCATTATTCCTTAAACAAATCCTACTGGCATCGTCTTTAATTTGAAACATAACTATAGTCCTCACAGATATACATATAAAATAATAGATATATTCTATATAAAAATAAATTGGTTGTCTTTCAACAATGTTTCAATAATAATATTGTATTGCTAAGTCAGTTATTTCACCAAGATGGTCAGCTCTATAATTATGCTGAATTTATTAGGCACTATGGAATCCCTATTCCTCTGAAGTTGTTCTCGATTGTTTTTAATGCTGTCCCCTCAGCTATTATTTCACTCTTTAAAGGTTTTAAGGTAAATAATAATCACCCTGTATTTGTTGATGCAACTGAAGAAAGTGGTGGTAAAATCTGGTTTTCATTGCATAGTAAGAATAAATAATTAGTAAGTTTATATAAATAAATAAATAATAAATAATAAGTTTTTCAATAAGAAGTCATCAGCACACCTTGTCATTTTGGTCCAGATTTGTTGGAGAAATTTGTTGGGATAAAGCTTGGATTTTTTTTTGTGACTTTTTTGACTTTTTTGACAAAGTCAAAGAGATATAGTTTAAAATGATTCGCAGGTTTTATGCAACTGATCATTACCTACAGAAACTTAAGAGAGACACTGATGTAAATCATACTTTTTGTGGGGAGCATAGAGAAATGCTGGTTCATTTGTTTGTCTATACCCTCATACAAAACATCGCTGGACTAATTTGTCCCACTTTATTGCTGATCATATCTACTTTAATTTTACTTTACTTTGGAGAAATGTGTTTTTGGCTCATTGATAATGACAGGAATTTCATGGGGGTCAGGGGTTTTTGGGAGCCTTACCATCTGTTGCAGGACTCCTTGTTCTTCCTGTCTGCAGATAGTCTCTGTCTATATGTTTGGACTTGTTATCATGCTGCAGAATGAATTAGCAACCAATCAGATGCCTCCCTGATGGTATAGGGATGGATAAAAATATATACATCTAAAGTGCTTAAAGATTTTGCACAGCATGGTATCACTATCTTTATCAGTTTCTCTATCCATATATAAATGTCTCTCTCTGCCCCTTTCTCTGTTTTGTAATCTCTGCCTGTCTCTCTCTTTAACCATTTGTCAGAGACTCTGTCTTTATCCATCTGTTTGGTCCGGTCCATCTGTCTCATCACTTATATCTATCTTTACTGATCTGCCTGTCCCCATTTCTCTTTCAAAAGTAGATGTTTAACAATGTAGAGGTTGATCCCTTTGTCTGGAGATTTTAGTGCCAATATGAAAGGCCAACTGGATAAGACACTTTGAGAATATGGCCTCTGATGACCAAATTTAGAGCCAAAAATTGTGTATGGGTAACGTGAATATGGCTTGGTCTTTGTTGTGTGTAGATTGTGAAGATTTGTTCATCTCCCACAGAATCCCAGCACTGAAACATGAAGGGTTTGCGTCCTAAAACTATTGTGCATCTACATCAATAAAAAGCTTGAAAGACTTATATGACAATATGAACAATAGCCCACCCAATACTCTAGTGTTTTGAGTCAAATATCCTTTTGTAAAATCTGATAAATTTCAACAATTATATCTTCTTCTTTTTTTTTACATGAACCATAACATAACTGCTCATTTTTGATATTGCTTTTGTTTATTTATTGTGATATCCACCAAATTGAACATTTTATAATGGAAACATGAACTTGCCAGTGTTCTCTGGTTGACAACCTATACAATGGTGTGTCTGTTTTTACATTAGCACAAACATATCTTTGGAATTTCCATACTGGGATTTCTTACCGATATACTATATTGGCCTGGCCACCTTTTTTGGTCAGGGTCTAGTAAGAACTGTTGCATGTTGTGATGAATTCATTTTGCCAATGATGATAATACAAGTTCAAACCTTCCAGTGTTCAAATTAGAGCTAAAGTAATTAGTTCATTGTACTTGAATTACTCAATTGGCCAAAGTAATTTGCAACTATTTTGATGTTAATATTTAAGTATTTTTTTGAACGAAAATGCCAAGCAATAGTTCCAACTTCCCATATATGAAGATTTGCTATTTTCTGTTTGGGTGGACAAAAAGCAATCTGAAGACAGAAAATTGATCAACAATTATGTTGAAGTCCTCTCTCAATGAAGATGCCAAACATTTGCTGTTTCTCTGATAGACATCACTGATGTTGTGGTTTTTGTAGAACTTTAATATCTTTGGTTTTTAAGATGGTTGGTTGTACAAAATAAGCAATTTAAAGACATAACCTTAGCCCCTAGTAACTGGTAATTTTTCACCTTTTTTTTTTTGACACATTAAAGACTAAATAAAGTAGTGTAGTTGGAAGGGTTTCATCTTAATCAGATATTGTCAGTTTTTTTGCAGTTTAATAAGTTATTATTTGTACTTTTTTATCTCCTTTTTTTTCTTCTTTTAAATTATTATACTTTTTTAAACATATTGTTTCCATGTATTGACTTACATTTCATGATGAGTCACAAAACATCAAGGTTTACTTTCTTGGTGCTTTTGTAGCGATATCAATTAATGTTACTGTTGGTACCTTCCTCACTATCTGACCTGAAATTTTTTATCAAAGTCAGGTGAAGTGACTTGAGTTGTATTTATTTGACTCACTCACATTGATACAGAAAAGTACATTACATGACATTTACATTCACTCATTTGGCAGGTGGTTTTATTCAAAGCAACTAACAAGTAAGGGACAAAACTAAAGGTTCAGTACAGTGGAGACTTCGACGTAAGTACTAAATCTGTTCAATAAGACCACCAAAAGTGTACAGTAAGTGCTAGTTTGGCATGTTGAGGTGTTAGAGGTGTTAGGAGGAGGTGCCCTTGGAAGAGATGAGTCTTCAGGAAATTCTTGAAGATAGAGAAGGCCCCTGCTTTGATAGCATTTGGTAGCTTGTTCCACAATCGGGGGACCGCAAACGAGAACAGTCTGGACTGTGATTGCCTTTTGTGCGGGCATGTCAATGCCAGACGACGTTCCTTGTAGGAGTGCAGTTGCCGAGAAGAAGCATAATCCTGTATGATTGAGTTAAAATAGATAGGTACAGATCCAGAAGTCACTCTGTAGGCAAATATTAGTGACTTGAATTTGATTCAGGTGGCCGTGGGTAGCCAGTGGAGGTCAATGAGTAGCAGAGTGACGTGCCCTTTTAGGCTGATCGCAAACCAGACATGCTGCCGCATTCTGGACCATCTGTGAGGATTTCATGGTGTGTGAAGGGAGGCCCGCTAGAAGGTCATTGCAGTAGTTAAGGCAAGAGTAGGATTCAGTCATATTAAGTGCAATCAACAAAATCCAACATAGACACGATTCATTTTTGTCTAGTAAACTGAACATAACTATGTTTTGTAAATTAAACAAAAAAAGTGAATTTAATAAAAGTGTGTTAAGTAAATTTAACATAACTGTATGATGTAGCATTTAATTAAGACAGTTTGGTGAGGTTTGCTTAACGGCATGTAGTAATGATCAATTTTGTTGTCTTTTCCCCCATTTAAAATTTGTCTTAACTTGTATTTAAATTTAAATTTCAACATGTGACATTTTCAAAATTAAGTCATGGTTTGATTGTATCAGTCAGTCTTGAGTCAGTCCCTCCCTTATATGGTCTAAACAAAATTTGCACCACTTGAAACCTTTGTTCAACTGTTCACTATTATGTTTGATTTCATCACTATATTTTGTGTTATCATGTTGAAGCTCAAGGTCCAGGTTCCTTTAACCTATAGTTTTGATGTTCCACAAACACGTTTTACCAAAAACAAACATTCAGGGAACGTTAAGTACACTTTCCTGAATTATCTTAGAATGTTCCCACATCCTTCAGGAAATGTCCGCAGAACATTCCCTTAAAATTTAATTTTGGTAAAAACGTTTAAAAAAAAAAATGTTTAAGTTATTTAAAGTGACCACTGGGTGTAAAGTTGCCATGGAATCAATGAATT
Organism: Xiphias gladius; assembly: GCF_016859285.1. Lineage (NCBI taxonomy): Eukaryota > Metazoa > Chordata > Actinopteri > Istiophoriformes > Xiphiidae > Xiphias > Xiphias gladius. The sequence goes on along the minus strand of NC_053407.1, from coordinate 3,665,947 downwards.
ACGCTGTGGGCTACAACTTCAGCCCTTGTTTTTCTGATTACATTACATCAGTTTTCGCAATCAAGTCAGTCATAGCATCCACTGAGCCACATAAATCCGTTGGCAGAATCCATTAAACTAAAGTATTATTTTTAATCATTATTTATTTGATGTATTAAATTTAATTATCCTATAATAATTTATTCATATCATTTAAATTTTTACATGCATGTTAAATTTAACCTTGCAGTAGGCTTTTATTTTTAACCTCTACAACGTTACAGAACACACAGTAAAAACTGAAAATAGGGCAAAACAAACTTACCAGGAACTGAATCCATGCAAAGAAGATTCCGACAAAACTGGAAAATACCAGTAAAGATTCACCTGTGTGAATGCAACATCGGTTTAATGTCAATGGGAAGGATGCTTTGTCATTAGAACGCACTTCCGCTCATAATTTAGCGGATTTGTAAGTTAACCCCACCCAAGTATTGGAATAATATGTGATATGTTCATTTAAATACCGGATTATTTTGGATTCAGTTATCCAAACCTTGGATAGCTCTTACCAGCTCTTAAGTAAATATAGAAGGAACATACACTACTTATAATGTAGATGTATGATGTAATGTAACACTACTCTAAATCAAAAATCTGGATTCAGAAATTCGTGATTTGAACGTTTTTTTCCTTTCTGAAAGTGATGTAGCTTTTGATTGATGAATGCCTCCAATCGGGTTAAACAACTCGCGATACACACATGTACGAGTTTATCAATTTAAAGTTAAATTTTGGCAGTATTAGTAGGGACTGCTTTTCTGAAATACATGAATTCATTTTAACATTTGAATGTGTTATGCCAGTACTGGCAATGTAGCTCAAACAGAAAGCACACCATAAACTCCCACTTCAATCACAATTCCTTAAGCAAATTTAATGAAAATAAACTCTATTTGTACAATACAAAACAAATAAATATCCATGCAGTCCATTGTTCTTAGACAGACCTTTGGCCCTTAAGGGCATCAGTTGTTACATGGAATGTACAGTAAAAGATACGCATATGATGAGAGTTTGTGTTGTTTCAGTATAAGTGCCAACTGTGAGATTTTCTGACCTGTGGTTAGGCCAGTGTAGCTGGGGGTTCCACTGACTGATTCGTCCTTTTACGTTCTAGGATTTAAACTTAACAGTTTCCATTTGTCCCGAACACCAACAGTATGACAACTCCACAGGCTATGTGGCTTATCTTAAAAAAACTATGATCCCTCTTTGGGGAAACTTTAACCTATCCAGGCAACAATGAGGGGGTTTCACAAAGTCAGACTGCTAATATGGCTTACCTATTCTGCTCTGGGGGGTTAAAGTTGGGAAAAAAAGGAAAAGAAAATCTTCATTTGTACATATAAATTTCACATTTGTATCCTTTGTTGGCATCCAGTTTTGATTTAAAGTGAGTCAAAACTGAGTTTAGAACAATGCAGGGGAGGAAATAGCCAAACTGACTGAAAAAAACCTGAACCAATCAGAGTTCAGAGTTCAGACATATTTGTGGCTCCTCCAGAAATAACCTGATCTGGTGGGATTTCATGTTTTGAACCTTAGTGGGAAACCCATAAATCAATTTCTATCTTTCTCTCTTTTTTTGTAAAAAATACAAATTCAGTAAAAGCTACTGTCACCCATTTTATGTTGGAATAAATTATTTTCCAGTGTTCACTAATATCAAGAGTGAATCGGTAGATCCTCTGAAATAAATTTTTGGGATCCAGAAGTTAAACTGGACAGCACAAGTTATTGCCGAAACAATTAGTCAATTAATCAATTAGTTGATTGACAGAAAATTATTCTGAACATTTTTATAATCCTTTGGGTAATTTTCAAGCAAAACTGCCAAAAAATTTGCTGGTTTTAGCTTTTCTGATGCGAAGATAAACTGCTTCTCTCTTTTATTTGACAGTAAACTGAAAATCTGTTTTCAGACTGTTGTGGTTGGACATTTAGACATTTAAAGCATTTAAAGAGACCTTAGACTCTGAGAAATGATAATGGGCAGACTTTTTTGTGACATTTTACAGAATAATTACTCGTCAATTAGTCGAAAGAATTAATTTTCGGGTTAACAGATAATGAAAATACTTAGAAACAAGGTACAAGCCTTTATGAAACCCCCCTAATTAGACCATTAGTAAAAATCCAGGTTATGGTTTTACATATTTTATGTAAAAACTCTGTTAAACATATGAAGAGAGCAACATGCTAGTTTTTCTCTACATTCTTTTCACACAAGCAGCATTTTCAATAGCCAGAAAAAATATGGCAAATGCAAAAACATTTTGGTCTTGCAGACTTACCTTCATTATCCCCTGTGCCACAGCTAAAGTGTGTAAATTCATTTGTTTCATTAATTTACATTGTTTCAATTAGCAATCTGCTATACCTTCACAGACGTGTGAACCTTTATAACAGACAGGTTATTCATGATTAAGGTCTACGAAATATTATGTTCCCTAATGAACCTCATCACTGCTGCTAGCAAAACATTAGATATTTTCCAAAATGTTCCAAATGTTTCTTCTTGTTTTACGGTGGTAAAATTAGGAAAACATCCTGAACAAAATTATCAGGGTCACATGAACAGAATTACACACCATTTCCCTTGGGCCAGAGGTGGCTTTTTTTTAGAAGTCAGACATAAACAAGAGCATTGTCCATCACTGTTCTGAATATAAATGAATGCCTCTTAAAGCAGGCCAAAACTATCCACAACTGTACAGTGGGGGGGGGGGGGGGGCTATGACAGAAAGGGATGTAATAAATTTAAATAAATTTAATAAATTTCGCTGAAGGTCAGTAAATCGGTCAGAAGTTCTAGCAGTGTTCCTGCCTGCCTCTAAGTAAGAAGAATAGTCATTTTTTGGCCTGGCCAGGACCCAGAATGATTTGGTTTGTTATCCAGAACTGAATTTCATAAACCACAATTATATGAAATCATTACTGCAAAATATCAAAATACACTGCTTTATCAAATGATTTTGAGTTACTTTTCCTTTACAGAACATAGAACAACAGAGCACAGAGAGAGTCTGGTGTAGAGACAGGACAATGTGTTTGGGAAGGTGACATTCAGTCCTGGACTACTTTTTTCTAAGAAGAGGACATTTATAGAAGCGATAGAACAAGCAGAGAGGTACTACTGTGGACAGCCACACTATGTTGTATGGGTTCAACTTGAATATGTATATAAGATTTGCAATACATTACGTTGCACCTTATTAGCTGTGTGTGTGTGTCTCAGAGATGGAACTGTAACAGAGAAGTTTATTCATTACTAATCTTAAATACTTTTTAGGATTATGACCTTAATTTCCTCAAATAAGAACAATTTTTAAATTATGTACAGTCATTCTGGATTGGATCTGTTCTAACATGTCAGAATGAGTAATTTATTTTCAAGGAGCTTGTTTAAATGCTTGTCTAGACAATATTTCCATTTTTGACCATACTGACTGGAGTAAATGTAAGTAAGATGCTTTGTACTGCTTCCACTTGTGTTGTATATATGCTTATGCATATATGTATGTTGTCTGCATATCCATAACACTGGTCCTTGTATGTCTTTACATGTCCAGTTTTCCAGGCATGGATGTTTGAAGATTGTTCTCTCCTGAACTCCACCTGAGAGAGAAATCAGAGGAGAAAACACTGTCTTAACCATTTATAGTCCAGTGTAATACAGTATAATCCAGGTTTTCAATCATTGACAGAGGGAAACATTGCATGTAATATTGTAGGAATTGCCCCAAACTCATCCATCACACTGAGCTCTCATGTTTCATACAGTATATGACCTATCTTTATTGAGATACTTTAGAGTTTAGGAACTGTAGCCTTTTTATTTGCTGGATTTGTGTGTATTTGTACCTTTTATACGGAACAGCGACGCGGAATAAAGGTGCAACATTGCCGCCTTGAACAGGCTGTATAAAAGGGTATTTCGTGGCAACCTACGGTGCTAGTTGGTGAGTCACTATGTATGAAGCTGGTGATCTATCAGCTCATGTATACAATGCTTGCCCACACTAGCCCGCCAAGCTGGTTTGGAAACTGCCAGTGAGCAAGCTAGTTTTCTGAATTGTTTTAATTCACAACAAAAAAGTTAGCAAGCAAGCTCGCTTGGTTGCTAACCAGAAAATAATACATTAATCAAGAGACATGCTTCTAATCTCTACTCCTGTCTAGCAGCTGATCACAAACCATGGCTCATCCCTTTTGAGGAGTACGTTATACTGCAAGAGAACACGTGACGTGAATAGTTAGTCTATGCGGAAACACCGTATACAGGACTGTTCTGGCTATCTCGTAGCAGATCTACAGATTGCATCTATGAGAGAGAGAGAAAGACTGACAAAAAGACTGCATGCTGATCTGAGCTCTGGTTGTGTTTGTATTTTAAAGATATCTCTGGCTAGGATAGGTGAGGCCATGGAAGTAGAGTGAACAGTGTGTGGATTCTGCTTTATTCAGTCTGTCTCTGCCGGAGAGCTAAAGCTAGCTAACCAGATATCAGGCTGATGTTTCTCAACACAAATAGTGCAGATTAAATAGTGGTTAGACTTTCAATTTCTGCCCTGTCTGTGCTCAAAGTGATAATTAAAGTGGATGGATGGGATAGATTTTTTTTAAAAATATGCATAATAGTGACTCCCTCTTAAGTGGTGCAGATTTTTTTTTATGCACATGTAGGTCCAAAAACATTGGGTCATGTTTTAGTAGTTTTTTAATTTCCAAAGAAAATAAAATCTTTTTTATCACTGCAAAATGTGTTTACAATATTTTACAAAAAGTTTTGTTGCTCACTTGTTGAATGTAGACAAAACTGAGGTTCCCAGGATACATTCAGTGAACCACTTTATGCAACATTGGCATTTATCTAATGTAACTTAATCAAGAAATTGAATTTAATGAAAATGAAGTGATTCTCGATTAAATTGGGAGATTAGCACCGACATCCAGCATAAAGAGTAAATTGCAGGATGAGAACCCGAGTGAATCAGTGTGTAAGAAAATTATGTAAACTAGATTTTCAAAAAAATATCTATAAATACACTACAGTAAAATTTTGAAAGGTTTCTGTAAGGGAGTTGTACGTCTGCTTTGAAAAAGACAAATTGGAAATGATGTCACAGAAGAGACAGCGGCCAAGTTAGGTCATGTTTTACAATACGTAGTACAGATCCCGACAGTAGTTGTGAAACTGAAGAGGTCCTAAAATGTATGTTCATACACACATATTCATAAATGTATATTCATATATGACAGACCACAGAATTATCAATTATTATGTTGAGTTTTCTCAGTTATCTTTTCTATACAATTGTAATAAAAGACTAGTGGATAAAGGTAATAAAATACTTATTGATGCTGAGTTTTCAGAAGGTATCTAAAACAAGAGGTCATTTTAAATCACACTTGATCTATTATATGTAAAGTTTACTTAACCATTATAACCTTGCAAATAGTACAGCTTAGAAATATTTATATGTAGATAGTAAATTAGAGACAATATTAAAACTGATTGAGCAATTTTCTGTTAGTCTACAGATGATGCCTATACTTGCAACATCAATACATATATCACACTTCCAAGTTTAACTGTAGATATTACGTCCATATCTCTAGGCAATACTGCTACACATCTTACAGGTTGACATGACGTGTGGGCACATTGGGAAGCCCTTATCCTCATGTGTTGTGTCTGCCATCAGGAGACAGTTTACAAAAGAAAGTGGAGTTTGAAAAGCCCCATTTGAGTGAAAATTGATGAAATTAATCACAATCACAAAGCATGTCTTACTGTATAAAAACATTTTAGGCAGTTAAGGTCAGGCATATCAAACAGACAATGCGTTAATGGCTAGAGCTGCAAGCAGCAGCCGCCTCTGACTATTAACAAACATCCTATAGGATGTTTGTTAATAAATAAATATACAAACTGTTAATATATTATTATACTCTGGAATTGCAGTTAAGACAATAAGGCACATTCTGCAATACATGTGTAAACTAAAAGTTAGCCCCACCACCAAACTCAAAAAACAAGACTGGGATTTTTTAAAATATGTATATGGATGTACTAAATCTTTATGGTTAAAAAAAAAAAAAAAAGAATACTAGAAAAAAGAGAATACTTCCAACTAAAGCTCACTAAACCTCAGTAAGCTATTTTATAAAGGAAACGTTTTAATTGGAATCTGTAAGGTGGCCCGAACTGTCAAAACACAACATTTCACAAGACACATTTCACAAAACACAATATTTCTGAAAACGGCATTGCACAAAACACAACAACATTTAACAGAAAAGAACAACATTTCAATGAACAGTACATTTCACAAATCAAAACCACATTCCAGTTTATGGAAAGGACAGGACAACACTTCTTGTTTGTGATCGGACTGAACCCAAGTCAATAGTTTATTTGTGTATGATGTGACAAACTGTAGATAGAGGGCAGGAAGTGATTTTCTACATTGGAAGCACTATCAAGCTCTAAAATTGCCTATGGTTTGCGTCGTTTATGGTTGCTCAAATTGATCAAATGGAAAAACCAAGAGGAGCTTTTATTTAGTGCCAAAAGTTGTTCATAAGGGGGAAAAATGCAAGAATGGCTTGTGGCTTGTGGTCGGGAGGAACAGAGTCAAATAATGCTTGTGTGAGTAGTGACCACTTCAGCAAAGTTAACACAATTAATGTGGCCGTATTTATGTAGCTAAGTGTTTGCTTTGTAAATTTAAAGTTACTGTTTTTCTTTGCATTGTTAGAGGTTCCTGTAACTGAACAACAATATGTAGCAATGATAAGTAACGCTAGCTAACTAAAAAGTGTTTTGCAGGGTGCAGCCTTATTGCTACAAGCGTTTAATTAGGTTTTATTGTTCTCTTTAGGCTGTTCTAGTGCTTTAAATGACATTGAGTCTGTAGACTGGGCTCCTCCTACAGAAAGGAAAGAAGGAACAAAATGTTGATACATAAATGTGTTTTCAGTTTTTGGGCCTTTTTTCTAAGCTTTGATTTTTGGTGAGATATTGGATCATTTGAACATTTATTGATAGGGAACAGGGAAAAATCACTATTTAGTGGAGCTGTTAACAACTCAGTGGTTTCCAAAAAGGTTGGAAACCACTGGTTTAATCTTTAACAATGTGTTGTACTTTATAAGCTTGTTATATTACCCATTGTGTAAAATCTTCACTACCTGTATTTGACAGCTTTAGTTACTTGTTACTTTTAAGATGGAGTAGAAAGTACAATATTTCCCTCTTAAGTGTAGTGGAGTGGAAGTATAAAGTATCACAAAATTGAATTACTTAAGTTAAGTACAAATTCCTCAAAATTGTACCTAAGTACATACCTGAGTAAATGTACTTACTTTCCACCACTGGTTCTCAATTAACTCACCTGGTTAAATAAGGGTATAAAAAAAGAATCTGCAAAAAAATTGGACCAAATGATGTGAACCTTTGAAAAAATGTTGACAACTAAGAAGAAAGCTAAACAATTTATATAATTAATAATTTGGAGAGTAATTTGAATAACTAAATCCTCTCCCTACTGCCATATATTGTATGCAGATGCAGGATGCCAGACAGACCTAAGCCTGGATGACATTGAGAGGATGGAGGATGTTCTGAAGCAAACCACAACTGAGCTGGGTGATCTTCGGACTAATGCATTGGACACAGATTAGCCAAAAGTCTTTTCACAGGAATGGACACGAGACAAAGTTTTACACTGAGTTACAAGGAGTAGTTTTAATTCAGGTTTTTCAACAGTGTGGGCCTTATATCACCTGTGGCCATTTGTCTGTGCTTTCTAAATTTTAACAAGTAATTCTAGTTTTGCTGAGGATGAGACTTAAATCTTCCTCTAAAAGATTTGGCTTTCAGGTTCAATGTCTCTTATTCCACTGTATCTACAGCTTGGTGTAGGTTAATTGGCATACTTCATGAGAGACTGGAGTATTTAATTGATTTGCCAGAGCAAGATGTACTTCAAGCTACAATGCAAATGACATTAAGGGAAGCATTTAGATTTGGAGTTGCTGTGATCGTAGACTGGAAGCTGACAGGAAGCTTCAGCTAGATTTCTGATGGAGACTGCAGGCTTGACAGTCGGAACATATCAGTAAAAAAAAAACAAACAAAAAAACACCTATTGTCTTTATATAAGAAATCAGTTTACCAACCATGTAAAAAAGTATGCGTGTCAACATCTTTCCACAGTTTAAATGCTTTCTAATTTTTACATTAAATTGAGATTATGAATTTATATGTCAAACATCTTTTTTAGCACATTCATAATATGTCATCCTTAATATTTCCTTTATCTTTCAAATTCCTGTTCCATGACAGTCGTAAGTGACAATCCCATCAGGCGAGAGATAACTTTCCATACAGGAGAAGCCCTCATGCTGCAACCCCATCAGCTTCTCATACTCTCTTCTGCCTTGTGCCTCATGTTCGCATCTGTAACTGTCAACAGTAGACAGAAACAATTAGCAAAAAATGAAGTGGTAATTTAATATTTAGTGTTGAATTTAGATACTTTGTAGTGGGTCAGTCTTGTGGGCAACATTATTACAGTTCAATGGTTTAAATATTGATTATTATTCCTGACCCCTATGATTAACCCTATCCTTTGCCTTATAGGCCTTTATCTGATGTTGACCTTTGTGCTAGTCTTAAAAAATCTCACCCTGGCTCTGAGTTGCCTTCTGTACAGCCTGGACCTGGGAAGGGGCTAGCTCTTCAAGCTAGAAATCCTGGCACAGCTCTCCAAGCTCTTTGGACGGTAGCTAGTCTTTTTTACACAATGGATAATATAACAAGCTTTTAAAATACAATGCATTGTTAAAGATTAAACCAGTGGTTTCCAGGGTTTGGCCTCTGACATCTTAGAAATCTATGATTTGTTAACAGCAACACCCAAATAGTGATTTTTCCCTCTCAACTTCTCACATAGTTTGATTTCAATAAATGTTTAAACCATCCAATATCTCACCAAAAATCAAATATCAGAGAAATAGTCAGAAAACCGTAAACAGATGTGTATCAGAACTGTGTTTTTTCTTCTTTCCTCTCCCATTAATCATCTCATGATCCCTCAGATTTATCTGGTGTCCCTGTATATAAAACTGTAGTTCAAACTAGCTTAACCTCCAGCAGCTGTAACAGTAACATGCTGCTGACACACTGATGCTTCTGAATTAATCATCTTATAATGTCATATATGATAATATATCAGTCAGAGGGTCAAAACCAGTACTTTTATTTTAATACTTAAACTATATTTTGCTGCTAATACTTATGTACTTTTACTTAAGGATTAAGTAAGTAAGGATTTTTCATACACAACTTTTACTTGTTTTTTGCTGTATTTGTACTTTTACTTAAGTATAGGCTCTGAATACTTCTTCCACCACTGCTGAAAACTTAGTTATCTATATTGTGTAAACCTAATTCAAAGTTTTCATACATTATTTGTTGTCAGAATCACATCTGCCTGATCCAACTATAATCTAAGATACTGGCTACACTTACAAATACAATTCATTTACCTTGTCGATTGTGTAACATCTCAGTGATGTACTCTGGCTCTGGGTTCTCAATGAGATCCAGCAAGATCTCTGCAAACTTCAGCGTGTTCTTTGTTGATCGTGTCTGGACTTTATAACCTCAGACATGGGCAGAGGCATCGGCTTACCTTTCTGATAACTGAGGTTAACTATAGGGGCCCAGTCTACAACTGCAATGTGGTTTAGAGCACTAGGGCAGCCTAAAAAGAGCAAAGCTTTATTTAAATGCTTGTAGCAATAAGGTTGCACCCTGATAAAAGCCCCTCATAGTTCCTCGGTTTGATCAATTTAAGAAACCGTAAACGCAAACCATAGGCATTTTTGGAGCTTGATATAGTGCTTCCTATGTAAAAAAATCACCTCCTATCCTTCATCTACAATTCGTAATGTCATACGCAAAAAAACTATTGACTTGGGTTCAGTCCAATCACAAACAAGAAGTGTTGTCCCATCCTTTTTGTGATCTGAAATGTTGTTGTGTTTTGTATAATGTTGTTGTGTTTTGTGCAATGTCATAATGTTTCGTGAAATGTCATTGTGTTTTCTGAAATGTCCTTGTTCTTTGACCCTCAGGGACATCATACACTGGCTCAGCATCACAGTACACTCATAAAAAGTCATTAGATGTATCCCGGATGTGTTTTTGCTAATTTTAAGTACAATTAGCAAAAGTAAATAGAAAAATGCCAATATCCTGCAATGTCGAGAAAAGAAGTGTCACTTGATCCTTGGCCCATGGCCTCATTGTTTACCAAATTTCTTCAAAAACTCTTTCCAGGCTTTTGAGTTATTTCACAAATAAACAAATGTAACTGGATATGTAACCTCTTTAAACTAGGGTAATATGAATATGAAATGTAAAATTGATCACACTTTGTCTGGATAATAATCTCAAACTGAAAACTGTGAACCACAAAATCTGTGCTGGTTTCACACTAATATCCTGTATTAAACTGTGAATGATGTGCAAAATAAAGGCCAACTGCCTCCTCCTTGGTGATCTTCTGGCAGGATCTGCCATCAAGAATGATGCAGTCAAAAATAAGACACCACTGCTCTTGCACGGAGTTCCAAGGAATGCTGGGGGACAAAAAAAATAATAATTTTAGATCACATTCAGTAATGTAGTTGACTGCTACACTGACTCACATAATTAATAATATATAGGGACTGACAGAAACTGCTAACCATAAGATGGCTTCTCCTTGATAGGGTAGACTACCCAGCCACCTTTGCAGGAACTTGGGTAGAACCATCACTGGTTCAGGCAACCTCTCAGCTGCCATTATGGTAGAAATCTAAGACTGCCATGAGAATGCTGTAGAAAAAGCAGATCATGCAGTTTACAAGTTGTATAGATGGACAGTAAATAAACCAAGAAGTGAAGACAACATATAAAAAAATTTGTAAAACCAAATTTTTCTTGTATGGTATTGAGGGAATGCCGCCACCATTTGCCTAAAAAGTGCCATTAGCCATTGACATAAAGAAATATTCAAATCCAATATATACCTATTTCCTAGTTTATCAGGTACACCTTTAAAAGTAATGTGATCTAATACAGTGGTTCTCAACCTTTTCAACCCCCTGAGAATAACAACAGTAAAGAAGAGACAGAGTAAGTGACAGGGAGAGAGACAGCTGCAAACCATAAACAACTGTTTCTATGTGTCTGCTTATATTGAGTGTAGTTGTAAATGCTCTGATTAATAAATGTAAATAAATCATTAATAATGCCGTTTGTGATGACAGTTTTCTTTACTTTTGTTTAGTTTTAAAAGCTAGCAACTAGGCGTTCTGTGCTTAATGTGCTCCAGGTACTGTGGATTCTTGATGCGTTCCGCAAATTTTTCTCTACCCCTAACCCACCGGAACAGCACCCTCTCTGTGTTTCGGGACCTACTGATTTACAAATTAAGCACTGAATATAACACGAGCATATAATTTGAGTTGTCAATATGACTAGAAAAGTGCTATTCAAGTGCACTCCATTTACATAAAACCTACCAAACACACAGGAAGACCATTGCTTAAAATACGTTGTTTTATTTTAATGTAATTTTATATTTTTCTCCACAACTGTCTGGTGACCCCGGGAATTATCTTGCAACCCAAGATTGTACAATACAAAAGCCCAGCGATAAATCCTACTTGCATGAAGATTATAATCTTTTTTGTTCAAACTGTTTTAGAGTAGCACCAATTTAAGTTTATGGTTATTTTTGGGGCTGCAGTTTGTGGTTTTGTTAAAATGTACAGTATCGTGTAATACTGAGAGGTTTTTCTGTTTGTCTGCCCAACTTAAATCAGTGAGGTTTGGGCTGCTGTTTTAGACTGCATTAATTTTAAATGTGCTCATTCTTTCAGAATCACTTAGTATTTACCTGATCACTATGTTTATTATCATTATCATCATTATCATTATTATTATTATTGTCCAAAAAACTCTTAAAATCATGAAACTTTGTACGTGTTAGACATGATAAAAATTTACAGGTCTTATGGGTGTGGCATATGAGCCCCCTACAATAGTTCAATGGAGTGGCCCTGGAGGTATGTTTCACCTACATGTACAAATTCCGCTAGGCAATTCTAACGTACCAAGGCTTACAAAAAGCCTCTTTGAGCCATACCCTAAACCCAAAATGAAGTCCGTGACTTTTAATTTACCAAGCAATTTTGGCACAGTTTTTGCCATTTACAGGCATTATACTTTAACAAACCTCTCCTAATGAATTGATTACACTCACTTCAAATTAGGTCAGTGCAATCTAAAGACCTTTGCAATGCAATTGCAAAGCTTTTGAGTTTTCATTAAACAGCTTGTCTGTGGCGGCATGGGGAATTTTGAGGTTTTGCCATGAAACAGGAAGTTGTAACTCAAATATACATCATTCAATCAGCCCCAAACTTCAAGTTTGATAATCATAACACCCGCTGGCAACAGCAAATTACGTTTTATGCTTTGACGTACTCCTCCTAGCAGGATATGATCAGAAAAACCTTAAGACCTTGATGATGCTTTATTGTGAAGATTGTGAGTCTTCATTGAAAAGCATTTCCCTGGCGGTGTGGCAAATTTCGATGTTTTGACATGAAAAGACAAACTGTTGTAATCCACACCATCAAATTTTTCCCAAATTTTACAGGTTTAATAAGAGTCTACAGTCCGATAATGAACCGTGCCACCTACTGGAACCAGGAAGTAAGCCTTGCCACTGTCGCCAACTGCTTGCTAATGGGGGAATGTTGGGTCTCCTTAAATATTACTATAAAGAGTGCACACTAGACCTGCTCTATATGAGAAGTGCCCTGATATAACTTCTGTCACAATTTGGCGAAATATAACACATACATTCATACATACATAACTGAATTCATAAATACACACTTTTTTTTCCTGCAGCATTCCCTTTGATTTACATCAGTGCAAATTTTGGTGTGTGGCATCTCCTGTATAAAATAACGACGCAAGCAATTCTTAGCATACTCTTGCTTATATAATAATTAGTACGAACATTTACCTCAAGAATACTTCATGGCCAGAGTGCACTGGAACCAAAATAAACCAAGCATCAACCATCACACTGGAGACTGGATCACTAATATTTACAGCCACATACTGTACACGGTATGTTATATCTGGTTCCAGCAACTCCTTGTTTCATGTTTCTCCCTCAAGAGATGGATGTGCACAGCAGGGAATGCAGGGATGTCATGTTCATGATGTCCAGAACATGGCTCACCATGCTCTGCCACTTGCCCTCCATCACATCTGGAGCTCCATTAGGAGTGTGTTTGTAATGACCTCCACAGCTTCAGGTCTTCATACTCCCTCTGCTTTGCAGCAGCATCCAAAGCTTTCCCTTGACCCATTTCAAAACAGAAACAAAATGCTGAAAATGGAAATGTAGTTACAACGACAGCCAACATACACAAAACTACAAACATCAGGATATGTACTTTAACCAATATGCCATATGTCAAAATAATTTTTTGTACCTTCTGGACACAACTCTTCCCGCATGCACTTGGTAACCTAAAGAGAGGGTATGTACATTTGTTCTTGTGTTTTATTTACCTAGTGATTTCTGTATGTGATGAGGGCTGACGCTTGCACTTGTTACTGCTCAATAGAGTCAATGCTGTGTTTCAGACCCTCTAATTCATACCAGGTGCTGCATGGGACCTCTGAGCTCTGTCAAAAATATTATTCATTATTCTGGATAGCTAGGATAAAAAGAGGTCGAGTTTACAGCGGAATGAAAAATTTAGGGCACCCCTGGTAGAAAAATCTGTGACTGTGAATAGTTAAGTGAGTGGAAGATGAACTGATCACCAAAAGGCATAAAGGTATAGAAAAAAAAAGTTTTAACAAGCTGTGATACTTGCCAAAGGGGATGTTAGTACTGACCATGCAGGGTGCCCAAACTTTTGTTTTTGGGCCCTGATTTTGAAAATGTAAAAGATGTAAATGAGAAGTGTCATCTTAACTTTATCCCTTTTGGAAATTAGGTGATCTTTTATTTGCTCAACTATTCACAGTTACAGAATATGTGGCCAGGGGTTCCCAAACTATTTTATGCCACTGTATATAAATTTGCTACATCACTCAGTGACAACTTTAGGCAAACCTATTCAATCTAATGCAGTCCAATAAGACAGCCATGCCATACGGGCTACCTTTACAAAGCTCATAATGTTAATAATAAAGTTTTTGTTGATTTTCGGGTTGAGCTGTTTTAATGCAATTATATGTCAATTATTGAGGTCATAGGTAATGCTGGAGTTGTACTATACTGCATCATACTGAGAGTTGTTTCTAATATTATGCCCTTTTTTATAATGTAAATGGAGTGGACATATCCACTTACTAAAGAAACACATTCGGCTAACAATAGATGTAAGAGTAAATTTACACTACTTGATAAACTATGGGAAGTTTTGAGGTTGCACTGAGAGCCACAGTGAAGCACAAATGGTGGTTGAGGACCCAGATAAGAGAGGGCCTCTTGTTCTGTGTCTACCAGCACTGCAGCACTGGCTGTAAGTGCATGTGTCGCTATTTGACTTGCAGTATCATCAAAACCTTAAAAAAACGCATGAAAAATAAATTACAAATGTATCAGCTTCGCAAACAATTCACCAAGCTATGTAACTTGACTTTACGGTTCTAATGTTAGCAAACTGAAATTACATTATAAAATGGTACGTTTCACAAAATGGGATACTAATTCTAGCTAGTATTAGCCATTATACCTTATCATCTAGTGGGTTTTACAGGATAAATACACTGCCTTACAACAATAAATAAGTAGCACACATATCTTATTTAAATCATTATGCTGAGAAATTTAGAAGTTAGAAAATGTTAGAAAATAAAACTTACGGTGCACAGTTCATGTTTATGTTGAGCTGGATCTGTGATTCACAGCTGTAAGAGAAGCTGCTGCTGATGGTGGAACTCATGAAGCAGCTGTGTGTACTGAAGGAACAGCATCAGCTTTCAGTCTCAAATGGTCCCTGCTTCGACATCTCACCTTGAACTCCATTATATCGCTGGGAATATAATCCTCCTCTCTAAAATGAGCGCCGTACATGACCGCGTTTTACAAATGCAGCAGTCAAGTTCCGTTTCTTCACATGCACAAAACACACCCAGGCAAAGAAGCTAATTCTATTACCCTTCCTGTTAAGAAAACTGTAGACTCCATAGATTTTGTTTATGCAACCTCCACAAAACAACAATTTACCATGATGAAAAACGGTGAAATGCAAAGTAAAACTACCTCAAAAAAAGACCAACTCATTAAATTATGATCGCTCAGACTCATTACCACCTACTACTGCACAGCACACACACTCCATTTCGTGTGACGCACTATGGGAAAATACGCATTTTTAAGAGCATTGCTTAAAAATCGTACTTTTTACTCTGAATTTCTGTCCTCGTGTCTCGTAAAACAAACAAACAAAAATTGCACATTTACTTTCTAAATTATCATTTCTAAAAAACGTTAAGTGTAAATTTTGTAAAAATTTTAAGTTGCAACTTGCTTTTTAACATGTTAGCGATAACATGTAAAATTCTCTATTAGTAGACCATTTTTTTGGTGAAAATTGCTTAAAGCAATTGCTTTAAGTTACAATATGCAAGTTCTGGAAATCAAGCCAGTGCTAGCATGAGACACAAAAGCAAACATCTCCGCTCCTCCCACCTCTCTCTCTGCAGGCTCTCTTATGCTCTGCCCAGCCCTTCACCTACATCGTTGTTATGTACGATGTCTCAGCTAGTGCAGGTATCATAAGCTTGCTAGCCTGTGAATCAGCCATAGTGACATCTTCCAGCAGCTAATACAAGCTTGAAGCCTTGGTGCGACAGGAGTAGTAGACCAGAGGCCCCCTGACTTTGGCCTTCTCTGTCTGGTTAGAAGGGCAAGGCTCACTCAATAACTTCAGAAGGGAGTATCTCTGCACTACTGCCAGGTTGTTCAATGGGTCAGAGTCTAAGAAGCCTTTGATAGAACCTCTCCACATTAAGATATGTTGTGGAACATATTTCAACTAAAATATGTAAGGAAAAAAGTTATATTCTGCAGTTTTAATGCAAATGATCATTTTTTACAGTACACTGCCTTCGTTAAACAGGTTGGCCAAATGAGATACTACAGTGGCAGCACTTAAAAGTGTCATGACCCCATATCACAATAAAAAGCTCACCACCTTCTCAGTGAGAAATTTAGTCTCTAGTTTCATAACAGATTTGGGGATGCTCATCTTTAATGCACGACAGAGATGATGAGAACTGACAAGCTGAACTGACAGCTCTGACTAAAGGCTTGCTCCAGATTCACTGAATCTACACACAATAATTACACACAGGCGTACAAAACATTTAATCTGAGCAGCTCATGAACCATGGCACATAAAATCATCCTGCACATGTCCTAATTAGTCATGTTATACACAGTACTGACAGGAGAGCCAAGTCAGACACACTGATCAGGGCAGAGCCACACACACATTTAAAATGACTAACGACTGAACAGTGAATTTGATTTTAAATATTTTTTACATCATTGCAGAATTAGAAATGCTAATATTAATTTAACAGTTTTTGAGACATCTTGGGGGGCTGATGTCTGTTTTTAGAGAGTTAAACCCCACTGACTGTAATCCTAACACTGGTTGAGATAACTCATGGATCACATGCAGCATTATTGAATAGTCTATATGACATGTTACATTTTGTCATAGTTCTGGTTTCTGTTAAGATGAAAACAGTGGGATCTACAGTAGGAATGTAAAAAAAAGCGCTCTGTGGACAGATAACGTTCAACCACACCAACACCCAAGTCTATTCGGTTTCTCAAAAGTGACACACACAAAAATCAATCCTTTCAATTACAATTTTTTGTTATACATTAAACCCCACAAGGGAATGTTGAAATGAAATAAAAATCAAGGGTGAGAAAAAACAGACCATTCCTGGCTGCTCCCCCAAAAAAGTCTGGAGAAGACAGCCCATGAAACTACCATTCTTCCCTCATGCCCCCTGCACTCTCTGTTCATCTATACTGTACTTTAATGCAGCCAAATTCACAATATAGTCATATCTGTCTGTTCCTGGTCTCAGGCCTAGCCTATAGTTTATCTCATTTACATGTTTTCCCATTTCAAAGAAATAGATTTGGTCTTGGCATACTATTGTTAACGAGAGAGCATTGCAAGCTGGTTGATGATGAAATATATGGGCTTTCTTAAGACCACAACATCGTCTGACAACGTCAACATAAATACAGCAGTTTCTGACAGCAGCTGTGTGATATATCAAATTTAAAATGACCAGTTAACAAAGAAGTTGTCATCTGAACTGTAACCTACATCGTGTTTAATATTTCCATAACTTGAGATACTGCATTAACCATGTTTAATAGATACTTGACTAAATATCTGAAACTTTGCATAAGAAATTATTATTATTTTATCCCTGTATGATATGAAATACAGTGAAACAATTCTCAAGCTGTTTTGGGTCTCCTCTCTGCATCAACATAGAGCAGTGATGAGGGAGCGACTTTGCGACACCTGGTGACAGAACAGAGAACAGCATGTTGGATTTTATGCGGTGGGAGTTGAAAAATACTGCATTTTTATCGCATCAACCCTGCTGAGGTGCTGCAAAAACAACGCAGTGAAAAAGTATGACGCTTGTAAGTGCTGCCACTGTATACATGTTAATAGGTGAGCCCTAGAGGTGCTGGTAGGTTATTTTTTTCCACTTTGGAGAGAGCTAGGATAACTGTTTTACCCTACCTCCAGTCTTTATGCTAAGCTGAACTACCCATTTCCTGATTCCAGCTCTGTACTTAACATAGACATGAGACAGAATCAATATTTTCACTTCCAAAAAAGAAACCAAATAACCATATTTCCCAAAATATTGAACTATTCCTTTAATATCATGCAAAAG